>NC_142747.1:13109586-13409586 GCF_051943395.1 Hippocampus bargibanti
TTGCTCGGTTATATTTTGAAAATATTTATGAATTTGGTTCACCCCCTCACTCCCACTCCCATAACATCCATCCATCCATCCATCCATCCATCCATCCATCCATCCATCCATCCATCCATCCAGCCATCCAGCCAGCCATCCAGCCATCCATTTTCTGAGCCGCTCTATCCTCACAAGGGTTAGAACCGTTAGAGACTATGTCAGCTACATTTCGGCAATAGGCAGGGAACACCCTGAACCGGTTGCCAGCCAATCTCAGACATTATGACAAATTCGAGTACCCAATCAATGTCTATGGGGAATATACAAACTCCACACACTGAGGAGCTGGAATTGAACCCGGTGATCAGGCTGCAAATTTCTATCGGGGTCATTGGTTGGCCCCGGGCGCCTCGTGATGACATCATGCTTTCATTTTATATTTCCTGTACCATATTTGTTTTCCTCCATTTTTATCACCTCCAAATTGTAAATACTGTCCTATATTTGGTGGGTGAATCTGTACAGATTACCCCATGTACATTTGATTTTAGCACGTGTTTGCTAATGCCCTTCTATTGACACGAAAGAAACACAAACCTGCTTCAAAGGGATTCAATAAGAATAATGATATGATTTACACTAATATATCTTCTCTGGCAGTGATCTTAATTTTTATATTGATCATTAGAATGAACACAACATCTGTATAAATCCATCCCTTATTACAAAAAATGGTTTTCAGACTGCATTTGGATAGTCAACATTCATGCTAATACTGCTAGCTATCAAAAACATTCATTCGTAATTTGTCTTATTCAAAACTTATAAATCAGCGAAAACAAAAAAAACCACTCCCTCATCAAGTATGTGATAAAACACACTTAATTATATATTTATTTGTTTCTTTATTTATTTTACTCATCTGCCTCCACCAAAGACACATAGCTCGACCAAAATTTCAAGGCAGACAGGGGAAAAAGGGGACAATTCCCTCTCAAACTGATGCAATCCCCCTCCCGCCACCACCAATCTACAACCTGAAATACAAACCCTCTCCACTTCTTCTGGCCCCTCCTCAATCCACTTCTCTCGTTGTCCAGCCTCATTCATTTTTAATATTCCAGTCATTTCATTTCAGATGCATACATTTTCAATATATTTATGTATGAGTCTTCCTGACCCCCCCTCACACAAACACTGCCCCTCCCCCATTTTAAAAAACTCTGCTCTCACACCCTCTTTTTTTCACCCTCTTTCCTCACCTCTTTCACGACTTCATCTTTGCCTCCCCTATCACCACCCCCCTGCCCCAGTCCATCCCATTACTGTAATCCATCACTCCTCCATCAGTCACCATGCAAACAGGCCTCCAGGTTACCATAGAAACCACCTCCCGGCCTAGCGCCGGATTGTCCCTCTCTGATTGGTTGGCAAAGGATTGGCAGTGTCAGTCTGTCTGGGAGATGTGGTAATTGGCTGGTAAATCACATGCAGACACAAATATTTTAATAGTTATCAAAGGGAAACTGAGGTCAGCATGATGACGCTGAAGATTGTGTGAGTGTACGTGCATGTGTGTGTGTGTGTGTGTCCGAGTGTGCTGTATTCACTGAAGCATGGGGATTTTGAAGGTTTTGGAAATGGTGGCAGGGGTGGGGCTTGGCTTTGGATGGTTTTGGAAACGGTGCCAAATAACGAATGCAGGAAGTATTTAAACATGTTTTTAAAGCCCATTTCAAATTTCAAACATCCCTCCCAATCCCGTAAGAAAGCAGCTTGGTGTCTGGGTTGAGGAAGGAGGCAGAGAAGGGAAAAGGGAATGGTTGAGCAGCTCAACTACACCCCGCTGTCGTTGCTAAGTCAGGTCTGGTCAACACAGACACTGTGATGAATGTCTTTTCTGCTGGAATCCTTCACAAAAGAGATAACAAAAATGTACCAGCACTGACTAGCAAAGTCTGCTTGCTCTCTTCTGCAGGTTTTCAGAAGACAAATGCAAACGACTGATGGTGGCTTTTTCAGAGATTTCAATACAATTCCTATTATTGGAGAAATTGGTTTTTGCAAATGTAATGGTTTTTAAGATGCATTGGACAGACTGCTTTTTTCAAAAGTGTCATCAACTTGATGAACTCGTCGCCTGTCAATCGCAGGGTGAAGGAAGAAGTGATGTAGAATCACAAAAAGTGACTCGTGTCCTTCTAGAAAATTGCCATTGAATAATCTATTGCAGGAAAAGGTGGTCACCATAGCTTCATAATTGCACCCGAAGGGGAAAAAACATTTTCCAAGACCAAATATATGTATATGCTCCCATAAAATAAGTGTGAGCATACAAACACACAAATGACAACATTATTTTATTTTATTTTTATTTTTCAGTCTCGTCATTTTAATGAAAAAAATCTGAGTTAAAGGAAGAAAAAAATTGGAGCATGTTGAATTTACAGACAATGATTGCAGTAATGACAGTGTGAGAATAAAAAGTCTCTCAGAAGATTTAATCTTCTTCTCAAGGTAGAAAATACAAATTAAAACTTTTTATCCAGGATTATTTACAGAAGATTGGAGGGAAAAATGCAAAACTGATAATCAAACACATACCATTTTTGCAATTCCTTTTTTTTTGTGGGGAAATGAAAAACTGCAAGTACAGACTGAGCATTTAGAAAAATAAATAAATAAAAATTAAACGATGGCAAAAAAAGGATAGTTCAACTCTGACCTTGCCAGCATAAATTTTGAAACTGGTTATAGTTTTTGGTGCTTGAGATTCCAATTGACAATAACATATGTGCCATAAAATGGCTGCCGGATCCTTTTCGCTTATTTCCATCGAAAATTACTCCCCTAGCTTATGCAAGAAAATGCAGTAAATTCACCCAAAATATATAAAAAAAACACAAATCAGCGTGTATCATAGAATTGGTGTTATGGAATGCCTGGTCAACAACGTGTGTCACAGTGAGAACTCCAAGATTCAGTCGTTTGAATTTGGTTTTGCACAGATGTACCACTTGAGCTTTAGCATGTCCTGCTTAAAACAATTACTGCGTCTCATTTGCATCACTGCTGAAAACTGCTCAAAGAGCAAAATGCTGTGTTGAATTCATTCCAAGTTACTTCATCAAATGTTTGTTCCAGAAGATATTATTTTCTCGTTGACAAATCTTTGTGGTTGCAGAAAATTTTATTTTGTGCAAACACTTGACAAAATAAAATGGAATAAATTCAAGCCAAACATCTTTTTAGAGAGGAAAAAAATATCTTGTTTTTCCTCACATTCAAATGCCCTCAACTGCCATTGCCTCACATGAAGCTCCTCCAGTGCAGAACGAGCTACAACAACTGCACTGCTCCGATCCACACACACACACACACACACACACACACACACACACACACACACACACACACACACACACACACACACACACACACACACACACACACACACACACACACACACACACACACACACACACGCAAACACACGCACACACACACACACACACACACGCACGCACACACACACACACACACACACACACACACACACACACACACACACACACACACACACACACACACACACACACACACACACACACGTCATTTAAAACCCACTTAATTTGGTCAAAACAGCTCTTATCACAAAGACATTATTGCGATTTAAGTGTGCTTTCATCTCAATTTTCAATTAAAACATTTCCCAAACAACCCAAATAATTACATCCAAATGAAAAGTCATTGTAACAAAAATGAAGACTGAAAAAGAGGCCGGACAAACTCTTGTTATCTACACAACTGTCCTACATTCTCAACACACTGACGATATGCAAGCACGTGGCGATGTATTGGCTTCACAGTCATAGAAGTGGAAGTTTTTTTTTTTTTTTTTTTTTGAGTTCCGAAGCTGAAACAGTCATTTCACCTCTCCCAAATAGTGTTTCGTCAGAGACCGTTAATTTGAAAAGATCCACTCGGTTCTTCATCTGAATATAAAGTGGACAGAATCCGTTCCCAAATCATTCATGAGGAACCTCATACATCGCGGTTTGCGCTCCACACATGACGCTAAATGGTCTTCAAAAGTTTACTTTTCGAATGACTACTGAATTCTGTACAATGACTGGAAAGTGCTCAGAGCAGCAAGGTCTGACACAAGTCCATTGCGTTAGACTTAAACGTTCATTTTCCAAAGTTTGTATGAGCGAAAAGACACTGCCCCGTTGCTGTCCGAGGTCTTCCAAATTCACCAAAGCCACCTCCTCTGCTTTGCGCCTTTCCGTCTTGTTAATTCTCACTCGCTACTTGAATGAGTTGCAGCCAAAGATCATTAGGGCTCTTCTGTGGGGCCTTAAGGAGGCTCCAGTGGAGCAGTATTGCTCCAAAGTGCCCTTGGCTGACTGGAGTGGATGTCTTGTGAGCAAACCTATTGTCAGCTGATGAATTCTTCGGCACCAGAGGAGGAAAGGGTGCGCTGCATTTGTGTGTGTTGGGGTTTTGATGTGTCGTCCATTCACAGCCGAGGAGTGTGAATGACAAGTGGAAAGTTACGGCATAGATGTCCTCCTTAGATGTACAGATGAAGTTACTGGGTCCTGCGTCAAGTCAAAGGTCGCAGGGTTCGAACGCTCAGGCGCATCGGCACTCCGTGAAAGGGCAGCCGATGGTCAGACAGACGGACAGGGGGGACGTTTTGGAGAAGATGGAAGGGTCAAACGGATGAGGCACGCAAAGCTAGCTGGAAAGATTAATTGAGGGTGATGTAGGCTGAGGCCTTCTCCTTCAGTTGTCTCAAACACAGATGACAGCTCCAGCTTCCTGAAACACACACAAATACACAAATCACGTGTTCATTCACTGCTATTGTAAAGCTTTTTAGATTAATCCTTCATCTCAGTGTTAAGTAATGCTGTAAATGAAAGCTTGATGTCAGAGCATCGCATTTGGGGCCTGCGTTTCGCAGATGGAAGGGATTTGACCTTTGGGTTAGTATGGGTTTGGGGTTTGTGACAGTCATTAAGATGCAAAAGTGCTGCGTGCGTAAAATCACTTTGATGCAGGGAGATTGCTGAATGCTGGCATTATTGTTTACCAAGTAACAGTTGTGTCAAGGAAGCAACAGGTGTAAAGTATAATTTTCTTGATGATTCATTGTTGTGTCACTTGAAATTGGAATTTGAAAAGACAACAAAACAGTACAATACATATTGATTTATATAGCGCTTTAACAACAGCTAAAGATGTAACAAAGCAGGAAATAAAGCAGTCACAAAGATAATAGAAAGCACCAGGGAGTAAAACCAAGATCAAGTTGGAATCATGCTCAGTCGAATGCCAAAGAGTACAACTAAGTTTTGAGACAGCTTTTAAAGATGGTCAGTGAGGAGTCTTGCCGAATTTTCAGTGGCAGGTCATTCCAGAGAGTGGGACGAGCTATGGAAAACGCTCGATCCCCTCTGAGCCTCCGTTTAGTTTTTGGCACATCTAATAATGTCTGGTCGGCAGACCTGAGGCGCAAGGAAAGGGTGCAGTTGTGGATGAGTTCAGAGAGGTAAGGAAGAGTGTGGCCATTTAAAGATTTGAAAACAAATAATCGAAAAGATCTTGACAAGAATTGTAAATGTATAGGGAGCCAGTGAAAGGATGCCAGAGTAGGAGTTATGTGCTCCTTCTTACGAGTACCAGTCAAGAGGCGAGCAGCATTCTGCATTCTGGACCAGCTGGAGACGCTCCATGGAGGATTGGATGACTCCAAAGTAAAGCGCATTACTGTAATGGAGCCGAGATGTAACAAAGGCATGAATTACTGCTTCAAGGTGCTCATGAGAAAGGCGAGGTTTTATTTTCGCCAATTGCCTAAGATAAAAGAAGCTGGATTTGACAACAGCACCATTTTGTCGGTCAAGTTTCAAGTCACTGTCTAGTTTAAGATCCAAATTTGAGTGCTGTTGACTGCAGATAAAGAGTAAGAGGGCTCAAGTCAACAGGATGAGATGCACATGATCCACTGGGACCAAACAGCATCACTCACTTCTGTCTGCTTTTCATTGAAGTTCAAGAGGTTTTGTGCTTCCTCCAGGCGAGATACAAATGGCATTAACGAAAGTGTACTTTTTTGCTCAGTGGGACATAGATCTGACAGTCATCTACGTAGCAGTGGAACAAAACATCTTATGCCTTGAAGACTTAAGTTAGAGTTGGTCAGCAAAGGTTACGACATACCTTCTGGAGGTTCAGACATAGGTGGGCTCAGACAGTACATGTGGTAGCCTCTGTCACAATCATCACAAAACAACAGTTGATCCTGGAACAGAATCATGAATGCGCATTTCAAATGAGAACATAAAGATTACGATTTTTCTTATTAGCGTGAGGCTATCGGAGTGTGTGTTTGCTAATGCGGTTAGCGGACCGATCTCCGCCAAGCTAGGCAGTCCGGCGCAGCAGGAGTGTCTCAAAGTGATAATTTGGTGGCAGAAAGTTGATCTAAACCTGACCACTCCTTAGACCACATCAAACATCGGCACAGCGTAGCCAGCCGGTCAAATGTAAAATTTTCCTTTCATAAATTTGTGATCAGCGGGCGTCATGGATAACATTTTTTTCATCATCAAGCTACTGAACACATCTTATGCCATGTCGGCACTCAGGTGCGAGACCAATCTGTCATGTACAAAGGGAATGAACAAAACTGACATTATTTGATGTGAAAGAAAGAAGCTAGCTGTGACCACTCCCACAATGGCGCAGCCCTTGCGAGTGTGGTTGCCTGCACTCACCTACTAAATCAAATCATCAGTTTAACACACTGCCAATGCATTAAGAGTTCAATTTTATTAAATGGAGACATATCCGATTGCGGTGGTTGTAATGTACATCGATTCTCGGATTACCTGCTTGAAAATGTTCTTCTACATTTATTCTACTCATCGCAATATATATTTTTAACCCAAGAGTAAATGAATGTGTGTGTGTGTGTGTGTGTGTGTGTGTGTGTGCGCGCGCGCGCGCGTGTGTGTGTGTGTGTGTGTGTGTGTGTGTGTGTGTGTGTGTGTGTGTGTGTGTGTGTGTGTGTGTGTGTGTGTGTGTGTGTGTGTGTGTGTGTGTGTGTGTGTGTGTGTGTGTGTGTGTGTGTGTGTTTGCAGCCACATGATCAGGAGGAACTTGAACTGTATACTGAAACGGTCAGTTATTATAGGCGGTGGCAGATTGCGATACAAATTTCCCTACGTAACTGTGCAGAAAGCTTTTCATTCATCAAATAATGTGTCCATCAGGGCCGCACAAGAGTAGGCATTGCTATTTGTACGTGGACAAAGCAAGTGCAGTGGTATCCCCGTTGCTAGGCAAATGTTGGGTCCTAAACCAATCACCGTACTGAAGAGTGCTTACATTTTTTTTCCATTTGGCAACATTTTCAAAAAAAATCTAATGGAGAGAAATCTTACGTCATTCTCAGAGGTGCCACACAGGCTGCAGGACTTGCACTCGATGCACTGCCAGCGATAAGTCCTCACTGCAGCTGTCATGTTCACTGTGAACTGCAGACAGGACGGGTGGCCTGGGTGTATGACATGCACACACACACACACACACACACACACACACACACACACACACACACACACACACACACACACACACACACACACACACACACACACACACACACACGCACGCACATGCCCACACAATTTTCACCACAACTCTGTACTTCCATCGATGCCAACCATCTATGCATAAATAGGATTACACATGGAAAGCGGTGCTCAACAGTTGACTTGAATATCCTCATGAATTACAATATTCTGTATAATGGAAATTATTTTTGGATGTGGTCTTTTTTTGCATTGTTTGAAACTGATGATGCATGCCGTATAATTTTACATGTACGAAATGTTATCACAGTATTTAACGATGAAAGAATGATCATGTTCTGGCATTTGGTCATAAATTCCAATCATTGAACATGTACTTTGTGAAGCGTTTGTTCAATTTTTAGGGACAGATATTGCTGTTCAATGGCTCTCTTCTGAAATTAAAAAAAAACATAATTTGCCCATTCAACAAAAAACAACTTCAATTTATTGAATTTAAAACAATTCTTCAAGGTAGACGGTCCTGTCACATCTCCACAGAGATGTGAAAGACAACCAGTTAGTATTACTTATTCACATTCAAGTTGCTCTGAATATGTTTGTCGTTCCTAAAATTAACACTTGGTTTGTCTGATATTTAGTCATTTGTCTATTTATTTATTCATCCATCTATTTCTTCATTTATTTATCCATCTATTTCTTCATTTATTTAAGTATTTATTGCAATTTATTTTTGTATGTATGTATTTATATGTTTAGGTATGTATGCATGTGTTCATTTATTTATTTATCAATTTATTCATTTATTTATTTATCCATCTATTTATTCATTTATTAAACGTCAAATCATAGTCAGCTTTATTGTCAAATATTTAAAGGACAAGCGACATCTCTGAACAAGTTGTGTCCATAATTTGTAAAATGGCTTCAAATGACTTCTACTGAACATATTTTACAAAGATTCCACCGCATATAGCTATATTTTACGTTTTAAGACTCGTGCTGAATATTCCGGAAGTCTTGTTTTTGAGTTGGTGACGAGTCCGTACGTGACGTCACTGAAGGAACGCCCCTGACCGAAAAAAAGGACACATTGTAGCAGTCCTTCCATCACGCCAATGTTTGTTTGGTCTGAAAACCTCGTGTTGCGCCAGAAGAGGGCGTCCAAGCTCCATATAAGGAATTTATCAGCCTGTGGAAACGCAATACACTGTCATGTATACAAGAGGTCGCCATTTTCTTCTGCCTCTTTTTGGGTGAGACATTTACCCCCAATGTTGCCTCAAAATAGCATGGCATACATTGTTTAATCGATTGCAAACATGTATGCTTTCCTCTTCAGAACTATTTGAATCATATTCATAACTGGATTGTAACAAGAAAGCATATTCTCCAAATCTGAAGCCATTGTTTTGATTCTCCAGCAATGCTAGACGTCTTGGCGTGACGTCACCAACTGGGGGCGGGGCTTTCTGAAAATGCCCAATTCACAGCTCAATTTTTTGCAGATTTTGGACACTTTAAGTCATTTTTATTGGTGTTTTGCATTTGAATAAAAATATCATACTGCATATTTTGGGTATTTTAGATGCTATAAAACGTTTTTCTGGTGTCAGTTAGGAAACAAAAAAAGTGACGTCGGTTGTCCTGTATGTATACATTTACTGTATTTATTTATGTATCTTGTATTTATTTATTTTTTTGGGATTATCGCGAACACTAAAGTTGGGAAGAATTTTTCAAAGACGGCAAATGCTTTTTCACAGCGCTGTACTTTGTCCAATTTTGTAGTTATTGCTTTCCTTTTTGGTGAGCACTCCAACAATCTATTTTTTATTTATTTTTAAAAGGGAAAAGTTCATCCTATACCTGAAATATTCTCATTGTAAAAAAGGACCATACCAGTGTTTTGCATGCTCTACCCTATTCATTAAAAATCACGTAAATCTTTTTGGTGATATTTTTTATTTATTAATTTTCTTATAAAAAAAAGAAACATTGAGTGGACAATATCTTGCATACAGACAGACACTGTAAATCATATCAAATCAAAATACAACAAAGCTGACACATCATATGCAATCTGTGCATCTCTAAACACTTCAACAAAGACTGCAATGTTTTTAAGCATTCACACCAGTTAAGACAAACATGAACTCATAATAATACTAAAATCATGTTAATCCATCAAAAATAAATTAATAAATAAATAAAATTGTGGTTGATGGGAAATGCATGCAGTTTACAACATGACTGAAACAGGTGAAACAAAATAATTTAATTTGAAAACCAAACAAAACATTGCACCTCTCATTGGATGTTATTTGTTGCGAAGAGAGTAACACCATAAAATCCCCTCAGGTTTATTTTTATACGACAGTGAAGAACATTTTAGGGCTGCATATTATGTCTGTGGAGGCTGACAATTTTAATACAGTAAATCCACAACTTGATTCCCCGCTTTGCATATTGTTTTGCTGTACATGATTGTTTGAAGATGAGCTAAACAAAACAAACAAACAAACAAACATTGGTATGGTCCATTTTTTTTTTAAATTGAGTCTGTAATGAAGACTCCACTGAATGACCTTTTTTTATCAGCAAAGGTTTACATATTTCACTGCGCATCATGAGAGGACGGCTTTGGTCCTTTCAAACATCCCCTTCATCTTTGCCCTACCTGAGCGTCCACAATCCGCACAAGAAATAAGGTCCTCGGGGCAGCCAGTCTTCTTTGAGCCTCCGAGGCAAAAGTCGCAGTATCCATTGGCGATGACTGAGCCATCCGCTGCTTTTTTGGCTGTCAGAGGGAGAACGAAAAAAATGGTGGATTAGTAAGCAGGTTCCTGCACACCGGAAGCAGGGGGCGTGTATCGCGTCAATGCAAAATTTAAGCGAGTTTGCGGGGTCAGGTTCTCGACAGCGCAACAGATTGGCCAAGAGACCTTGAACGTGTTGACTTTCTGGCAACAAAAAGTCAAACTTTAAAGATAGTAGGGAGACATGAAATACAATTGACAGGAGATATTGTATGTCTTTGACTGTTATACAGATGATGGACTCAGAGGGACAGCGGAAGAGGGCCCGTGTGAGTGTGTGTGTATGTGCGTGTGTGAGAGAGACAGACAGAAAGTAGGAGAGAATTGAAGACTGCAAATGATGCTGTTTCACAGTACTTACTGAACCCACCCCTACCCTGTGCATGTGCGAGAGAGATTTAAATCACCTTGTCATCAGAATGCTGACAAAATGATAAAGACATACGTAGGAAAAACATAATTTATAAACAAAAGATCTTGGCGGTCATTAACTCATTCACTGCTATTCCCAAATTTATTCGGGAAATGAAAATATGACGTGGAGCGCCATTTCAGAATTTGTTCGGGTTTTGGTTTTTCTGACGGGGCGGGTAGGGGGTACCGATCAAGCGCTGGCCAGACCTCTGGCAATGTTTTCCACGACGGGGCAGCATTTGCCTTTTGTACACCCGCCCCCACTTACACCTCATATTACTCCAGACCCATTTGACTTAGGAATTACACTGTAACTCTTTTTTTTTCTGATGAAAGCAGAGTCTAAGGTTTCTACGCTGCATTGAATGTTTATGCAGTCCTAAAACTCAATATTCTGTGAGTTCTGCAATTTGAGTGAAAATGACAAAAACCCTGGCGCTGGAATGGACGCATTTTTGCACGTCTGGCAATGAAAGTATATACGTACTTCTTCAAATTGTGTTAAAAAGAAATTCATGTCAGAATAATTCAGCATAAACTAAGACCATTTTTTTCTCTCCAAAGCTCCAATCCAACCTCCATGTTGATCTCAAATATTATGGAATCTTTGTTTACCCTCATGTTACATAATACACTTCATGTGGAAGCAATCACATGAACAGCGTTTGTTCAAGTGTTTTCTTTCCAGAAGATCCAATGCGTGGTCCTTTTTACATTTAACATGCATTCAGACACACTGACGAGAACAATAAAGAGTTTGTGGTGAAGATAAACCCACATGCGTAAAAGACAATAGCATTGTGGTTGCGCTTGTGTGTGTGTGTGTGTGTGTGTGTGCGTGCGCGTGTGTGTGTGTGTGTGTGTGTGCGTGTGCGTGTGTGTGTGTGTGTGTGTGTGTGCGTGTGTGTGTGTGTGTGTTTGTGCTTGTGTATGTGTGTGTGTGTGTGCGCGCTCACGCGCACTTGCATGTGCACATAAGCGAGAGGTCATTAATCCCCTGTTCCAGGATGCAATTTTGTTTTGTTTGAAGGGAGTAGTGGGTGAGAGAGAGTGATAATGTAATTGAAAAGAAGGTGAGATGGGTGGAAGAGGGGGAGATAGTTGTTGTCGTTTCTCAAATGCAAGGTCGAGCTTTCATCCTCAGAGGAGTCCAATTATTTATATTACGTTTCTGATTTGGACCAGAGTCAAATGTTCTCGAAGAATTGAACGTCGTTATTGGCTAATGTACTTTACCAAACAAGTGCTGGCCGTAATTATAAATTAAAAAAAAAATAAAAATAACATATTCTATGTGTTCTGAGCAAAATATGATACATTATCACACGTTAGAATATGCTTGTTACCACAATTTAATTTAAATGTTTGTTGCCACCGTTTTAGTATCAAGGAGATATTAAAATTGTTTTGCAGAGTTTTGAAAGTCACGGCTTCTCAGTTTTACCTTAAATTCATAAGACACATCAACGTATTCCAATTTTAATACAGTGTTTTCCTGTGTATAAGGCGCACCGGAGTATAAGGGGCACCCCCAAAGAATGGTGTATTTTCAATTTTTTTTTTCCATATACAGTCTAAGGCGCACCTTCAATGAATGAAAAAATATTCTAAATATAATATATAAATATATCAACGTTTTCAAAATATAATGCACACCACATTATAAGGCGCTACACTAGAGGCTGGGTTTACGCACGACTTCTTCTATAGGGGCAAATTGAGTCGGTGGCTGCTGACAGTATTTGTGAGACCTGTTGTGGCTCAATATTACTTTTTATAATATAAGGCGCACTGGAGTATATGGCGCACCCCTAATGAATGGTGTATTTTCAAACTTTTTCCATATATAAGGCGCACCGGACTATAAGGTGCACCTTCAATGAATGAAACATTTTCCAAATGTAATATATGAATATATAAAAGTTTTCAAAATATAAGGCACACCGCATTATAAAATCCTACAGTAGAGGCTGGGGTTACACTCTACTTCTATAGGAGGAAATGTAGTCGATGGCTGCTGACAGTACTTGCGAGACCTGTTGTGGCTCAATATTACATCATATATAAGGTGCACCTGCGTATCAGGTGCAGGGTCATCTTTGGAAGAAAATCAAAGCTTATGGGTGCACCTTATACACCGGAAAAAACTTTTCTTTGTGTGATAACATTAGAAGATCGGTAGCATCAGCTTTTTATTATGGAAAATATGAGCTGCATTTCATCAAACCGGCGATGGCGACGGATACACGAGGTCCTGGTTTGTGCTTGAGTTGATTAAAAATAGAATCTTTCACATCATTACTTCATTTACAATTTAGCGTCATCATCTTTAATACGACCAACAAGCCGTTTGCTTGCAAATGGACACTAGCGGTGAGAAATATGTATTTGCTCAAATTCGCAAAACAAAATGAAGACTATGAGATCTACAAACAAAGTATAACATTTCATATAACACAACATAAAATATCATATGCAAAGACTGCACTTAAGCCCCTAAAATACTAAATGTTTATGCCAAGGCGGGCTTTTGGTTGTAATTTATATCACTTGTTGATACAGTAAAGTCTTGTTATATCGATATTCAAGGGAGTCCGAAAAAATATCGATATAACCGGGACTATCGATATATCCGACCCTGTTTGCATGTAATTTTCTCCGTGCGTGCATAGAAATAGTATCGATATAACCGGGACTATCGATATATCCGATATCGATATAACGAGACTTTACTGTATTTCATTTGGCAGGCTTCCACTGAGTTTTAATACTTAAGGTTGTAAATGTGTCGAATATGTTGCTGTTGCTACTAAAACCGCATAATGAGAAGGAGACTGGGACAAATCCGCTTTTCCTTCATCGGGTTGCGGGCAAAATGGAGCCTCTTCCATCTATTTTCGTGCTACGGAACTCTATCAAAAGGTTTGCTTTTGTTACATTCTGAATTTGAATCTGAAAAGCGGGAGAAATAATCACAACAGCAATTGTATGCTGTTTCCTCAACTGATTTTACTGTGTGAGAAAAATCTACCAAGTCTGCCCCGTTAGGCGCATGGAGACATAAACAATTGATCCCAGATCGCTGGATCTCAGCCTGTTGGTGAGATCCCAGATAAACACTGATGTGATAAACAATAAAATATGAGAATAACAAAATAAACTTTTCAATTCCATTTAAAAATGACATAATATCGTTAAGATTTCCTCCGATTGCAATTCTACGGGTGTGTAACATTGGATCTCTTGTCTTTATTTCAGCGATACCTCACGTTTTAGAATGCTGAGTGATTATTTCTGGATTGGAGTCATTTTATTAAACTTTGTTCAGCGGAAAGGTCGGTGCAGCTAGATGGATGCATGGCTTGAGGAACCCGCGATGATAAGAAAGTAGCGTCAACGCAGAGCGCCGATACACATGTGGAACTGTCGCGGCTTGGAATTGAAGCGGATTTACGTGGGACAGGAGATGTGAGACAGTCTCTTTTCGTCAATGGATGCTACAGCTTCATGTTTGCTTTCAACATTTATCTTGGAGAAGACGTGGGTATTTCACCCTGATGTCCCTGATCCACTGGTGAAAAGGATGCTTTGATCCTCTCCTCTTTCTAGAACTGCTTCATACAACAAAGAGGGTGCAGAAAGTGCTTATGATTGAATGACGAGCTGTGTCTTTTGTGTGTCACATTATTTGTTATTTAGTTTAGTTTTGTTGCTGTTGTTTGGACTTCAAGATGGCAATGTGAGAGTAGCTGCCTTTACAGCAGCTCCTGTATTTTTTTTGACTTCTTCCTTTCTTTTCCTCTTACTTTCATCGCTTTGCTGCTGTGAAATGTAAATTTCTCCCCTGCGAGAATATTAAAGTGTAATCCAAGCCTGGAGCTAAAGTAAACAAAGTGTTGTCTCCTTTTTATGGTCAAATATACTTTGATCTTCACCATGTTTTATTGGGTCTCAGAATCCCCAATAGGATCTGCTAGACACACAAACACACAATCGAAACGGCTACAACCACACGCAACTATAATATATGTGCACCTATGTGAATCGCTCCTGCGCTTTTGTTTTGCAGCCTGCGAGCGTGTCTGAAGACCGCAGGGAGTGAATCAGCAGGTCTTGGTGTGTTTGAATCAAGGCTGCCTGCTGGCCTATTGCGGGCGGGTGGGGTTTAAAAAAAAATTGCCCATCAATGATTAAATGCCTGTGGCCTTCTTTCAGAACCAGCCCTGCAACCACACACACGCCACTGCAGGCCAACTAAGGCAGGTGAAGAGGAGAATAGAAAAGGTAATGAGAAAAAAGTTAAAGCAAAAAAATATAATGTACATGAAAACAATGTCCATTTTACCTCTTCCTCCAAAGCTGTGTATATTTAATGCGTCGTGAGTCCGTTTTTTTTTTAGCTTTCCTCCTTCCTTGCATTTCCATTTATTGTACCCCCATACCTCCCTTTCTTTAGCTGACCCCCCCTCACCTTCCTCCATCTCCACCTACACCGCCCCCCTTTCACCCCCTCTTCTCCCGTCTTCCAATTACCAGTAGGAGAATAAGCAGAATCTCGCACTTCACAGCCTTCAAGTGTTGGGAGAGACATCCTCTTGGGATTTATCCAGCAAGCGGTGACTCCTCCACCCCACCGATTCCTTTTTCTACCCCTCCTCAATTCCTATCGTAGCTCCCATGCTTCTTTTCTCTTTGCTCTTTGACCCTTTCCCCCCCTTAATTTAGCAAATTCTATGTGTAATGAAATGCGATATTAAGTGAATGCATCAAAAAGAATGACAAACTCAATTCAATTAAGTATAAAATTACACGCTGCCTTGACAGAAATGTTCAGTTGGGTGACAATGTCAGGGAAATATTCATGTCACAATAGTATGCATTAACTCATTCACTGCCATTCCCGAATGTATTCAGGAATTGAAAAGCATGACGTGGAGCGCCATTCCCAATTTTGTTCGGGTTTTGTTTTATCTCGCGGAAGCGGGGTGCGTTTGAAGCTTTGGTCAGACCTCTGACAATGTTTTGCCCTCCCACGAGGGGGCAGCATTTACCTTTTTTACAGCTCCCCCCACTTTCAATGCTGATAACTCTACAACCAAGTAAGCTCGAAATAAACTTTATTTTCTTGATGAAAGAAGAGAGTCTAAGGTTTCTTATGCTGCATTAAATATTTATGTAGTCATGAAATTCAATATTCTGTGGGTCCTGCAATTTGAGTGAAAATGACGAAAACCCTGCCACTGGAGGTGACACATTTTTGCACATCGTCTGGCAGTGAATTAGTTATTTTCGTTGGAATTTGCCTCTAAGAGGAGAGCTCCCAGTATTCCGATCTATCTTGCATCATTAAATCACCAAACTTATTTTGGGGCAACCAAATTATGATTGATTAGTAAAACCTGCTCTCGTCGTGATGGTGCTAAAATGCCTGATTCACAAAAAAGATTTCATGTTGTTGCACAACACTACACACGTCTAATGAAAAGAAGTATTTCAATAAGATGTTCAATCACGTGCAATATATGAGATTGCATCAATTCTTCCCAAATGGATTCATCCTAAAAAAATTGGGTGAAAGGTGAAAGCGACCAATATAATGACAAGAAGACTATAGGAACAAAACAGAAGACAATTTCAGCAAGGGATGACACAAAGGGGAAAGCAGAATCGTGCGAATGGGAGAAAAAGAAAATGTGCGAAGATGAGGTGCAGGTACAAAGAAGGTTTGCAAGAAGGGGTGGTGGAAAAAAAGTGGCTCCGGTTGTATCAGAGCAGCCGTGTGTGAAAACACACTCTATAGTCCTGTCGCCTCACCGCTTAATGAGGAGAACCCCTTTGCGGTGAAACATACACACACACACACACACACACACACACACACACACACACACACACACACACACACACACACACACACAATTTACTTTGCATGCACATACTGCAGACACCAAAATGCTCAAGGAACCTTATTTTCAGGTTTTCTTGGCAGGTAAGAGAGCAATAATGCGGTCGGATGGAAACCGTCAGTCACAGATGAAAAGGGACCACATTTCGCTCTCCTCCCTTCTCCATCTTCTTTGCCGACTATGTGGACCCCATCCTCATCTTGTCCCTTGCTTTTAGCACTTTCATATGTTCTCATTATTGCTATTTTCCTACCTGCTCTGTGCTTGAGCTCTTTTTTTGCAACATTTTTCTGAATTCATTCACTGCCAGACGATGTGCAAAAATGCGTCGACTCCACAGTGCCACGGTTTTTGTCATTGTCATTTGAATTCTAGGACCCACAGAATATTGAGTTGTAGTACTACATAAACATTAAATGCAGCGTAAGAAACTTTAGACTCCCTTCTTTCATCAGAAAAAAAGAGTTCATTCCTAAATATTATGGGTCTGGAGTTATATGAGCTTGAAATGAGGGCAACTGTCCAAAATATAATTCTATACATACATATTGGTTTATATAGCGCTTGAACAACAGCTAAAGCTGGAACAAAGTGCAAACATGGAAAGAAAGGAAATGCTGCCCCCTTGTGGAAAAGAAAAAAAACATTGCCAGAGGACATGGCCAGCGCTTTACCGGCACCCAAGCATGAAAAAAAAACAAAACCCGGACAAATTTGAGAATGGCGCTTTATGTCATATTTTGAATTCCAAATAAATTCATGAATGACAGTGAATGAGTTAATCTGCTCTACAGTACATGCAAAAACTTGATTTGAATTCTGTTTTGAAATGTATCTGACTGTATCTCTTTGTCCAATGCAGCCATTATGCATTACTCAACTCTATGCAGCGCACACACACACACACACACACACACACACACACACACACACACACACACACACACACACACACACACACACACACACACACACACACACACACACACACACACACACACACACACACACACACACACACACACACGTATACGCATGCACACACATCTTTGGGAGTTACGCAACCTGCTGGTCGTGTGCGCGTGTGTGTTTTCATGCGGAAAATGTATGAGTGTCGAATACAAGTCCGTGCAGAGATGACATCGCAAAGAAAGGGAGATAGACACAGGCTTGGTGCCTAGTAAATGTTGATCTATGGCTACTTAAAGGACAACTGACGTCACTTTTTTGTTCTTTAACTGACATCAGAAAAACGTTTTATAGCATCTAAAATACCCAAAACACGCAGTATGATATTTTTAGTCAAATGCAAAACACCAATAAAAATGACTTAAAGTGTCCAAAATCTGCAAAAAATTGACCTGCGAATTGGGCATTTTCAGAAAGTCCCGCCCCCAGTTCGTGACGTCACGCAAAGACGTCTTGCATTGCTAGTGAATCAAAAAAATGGCTTCAGATTCGGAGAATATGCTTTCTTGTTACACATCCAGTTGTGAATATGATTCAAATAGTTCTGAAGAGGAAAGCCTACATGTTTGCAATCGATTAAAGAATTTATTTGTGCCATTTTGGGGGGAAATCTTTCACCCAAAAAAAGAGGCACAAAATGGCGACCTCCTGTGGCCACCTCTGTTTCCACAGTCTGATAAATTCCTTATATGGTGCTTGGATGCCCTCTTCTGGCCTTCTGGCGGCTTTTGGGTGCAACACGAGGTCCCCAGACCAAACAGGTACAGCAAAATACATTGACGTGATGGAAGGACTGCTACAATGCGTCTTTTTTTACGGTCAGGGGCGGTCCTTTAGTGACGTCACGTCCGGACTCGTCACCAAGTCAAAAACAAGACTTCCTGAATATTCAGCGCGAGTCTTAAAACGTAAAATATAGCTATATGCGGTGGAATCTTTGGAAAATACGCTCAGTAGAAGTCATTTGAAGCCATTTCACAAATTATGGACACAACTTGTCCGGAGACGTCGGTTGTCCTTTAAAGAGACACCCACAAATTGGTCAAATTCGGCAATCTGCATATGTGAGCTCATTTCATAAATAGCCAAAAATGGGTGCAAAGACAGCACATGCTTCTCAGCTAAGATGCTAAATCTAAATGCTATTGTTCCAGGTAAAATGGCTTTCAATGCAGTCTGGTGGTAGGATCCAGTTGTTTCCGGCTTTTACTCTTCATCTTAACTCATTCACAAATTTATTCGGGAATTGAAAATATGACATAGAGCGTCATTCCCGAATTTGTTTGGGTTTTGTTTTTTCTTGTTTGGGTCTCGATAAAGCGCTGGCCATGGCTTCTGGCAATGTTTTTTTTTTCCACAAGGGGCAGTATTTCCCTTTTTTTAATACCATGTTAGTGCTTTGTTCCAGCTTCCGCTGTTGTTAAAGCGCTATACAAAACAATATGTATGTTTTGCATCGTATTTTGGACAGCCGCCCTCATTTCAATCTCATGTAACTCCAGACCCATATAATTTAGGAATTGACTCTGAGGTTTCTTACACTGCATTGAATGTTTATGTGGTCCTAAAACTCAATATTCTGTGGGTCCTGGAATTTGAATGACAATGACAAAAACCCTGGCACTGGAGTGGACACATTTTTGCACATTGTCAGTGAATGAGTTTACTACAGAAAAATATGACATGGTTATAATAATTTCTGTCACTGTATACCAGCTTCATAAAAAATATCAAGATATGACAAAGAAAGGTAAAGTATTTCGTTTTGTATTCGTGTTTTAACAGATTTCGTGGCTAGCCTTTGCACTTTAATGAGATTCAGTCATAGAGAGACTGCAAACCCAGACGAGATAGCAACAACAGACAACGGTTGTGGGTGAAAAGGGATTTCTAAAGCGAACTTGGGAGTCGCTGTATTCCCTATTTCTGTGTGTGTGCGCGATTAGGGAGAGCAGAATATCCAAACATGGCCGACACAAGTGTGGGACCACAGAACAAGAGGCCAGCAAGCCACAGCACAGCATCTTGAGACAGAATACCAAATGAAGCAGACTCCAATTTTACTCTGCCTTCACCAGCCCAAAGTCTCTGGGGGAACCAATATCATGAATCATGAAGAGATTTTTGTTGTTGTTGTTGTTTTGTTTTCTTCTTCTTAGTTTTTATTTTAGTTTGCTTTTCTCACAGTTGCTCCAGCTCAATCTGCTTCTTCGTCAGTGTCGCTGTAATGTTTTCTCTGTCTGGTGTAGCTTTCTTTTTATGTTATTTTTAATGAACTGAGCTTCCCCTCCATATAATTTGGCTTTGTCCATGCCACTGTGTCTGACTCCCCTCTTCCTTTCTCATTACACATCTCCTATTTCATTCCAGTTTCTCTCTCTCTCTCTCTCTCTCTCTCTCTCTCTCTCTCTCTCTCTCTCTCTCTCTCTCTCTCTCTCTCTCTCTCTCTCTCTCTCTCTCTCTCTCTCTCCATGACTGTCTCATTTTTTTCAATGTACATAACAGCGTAGTCTTTAGGTGGGAGCCTTAGTGGTATCCATGGAAACCACATTGCTAGGCAACAGCGATTTCCTTTCCTCTCCTGCATGAGCCAAGCAGCAGTGGCAACAATCAACAAATCACAGAATACATGAAAAGTTATGAACACATCCATGAAGGGGAGGAATGGGAAATCTTCACCTGGCAAAGGATGATTGGGACATATTCTGCATTTAACTTCTCATCTCATCTCATTTTCCGTACCGCTTATTCCTCATTAGGGTCGCGGGGGTTGCTGGAGCCTATCTCAGCTGTCTTCGGGCACGAGGCGGGGGACACCCTGAATTGGTTGCCAGCTAATCGCAGAGCACACAAAGACATACAACAGTCACTCTCACACTCACACCTAGGGACAATTTGGAGTGGTCAATCTGCCTGCCATGCATGTTTTTGGAGTGTGGGAGGAAACCGGAGGACCCGGAGAAAACCCACGCGGGTCCGGGGAGAACATGCAAACTCCACACAGTGAGGCCGGACCGGGACGCGAACCGGCGACCTCTGCACTGTGAAGCCGGTGTGCTAACCACTTGACTACCGGGCCGCCCTGCATTTAACTTGACTAGGAAATATCCTCAATTATGATTGAAATTAATTCTTAGTTGTCAAAGTTAAGGGTGGCTCATCTGTGAGGGGCGGTGTGTCAGCTGGATGTGGCAGACGTATTGATTCATGTTCAAATTTAATGATGGAAAATTCGCATTCTCATAAACTCTATATATTTTTAATGCTATTTTATTATTATTATTATTATTACAGTAGAGTCTCGTTATATCGATATTCTCAGGAGTTGGAAAAAATATCGATATAACCGGACTATCGATATATCAGATCCTGCGCCAAACTGCATTAATAGATTCCCCACTGGAATACCTTTCTGTTTGATTTTTTTTTTTTTGCCTTAAAAAACTAATTATAAAAATTTGAAATGTCTTTCTGAACTCATTCACTGCATTCCTGAATTTATTTGGGAATTGAAAATATGACGTAGAGCATCGTTCCCAAATTTGTTCGGATTTGGGTTTTTCTTGCTGGGGTGCCAATAAAGTGCTGGCCAAACCTCTGCCAATGTTTTTTCCTTCCACAAGGGGCATCATTTGCCCTTTGTCCATGTTAGCGCTTTGTTACAACTCCAGCTGTTGTTAACACGCCATATTAACCAATATATATGTACTACGCTGTTATGTACATTGAAAATAATTGCAGGGAATTACAGCCATCCTCATTTGAAGCTCATACAACTCCAGACGCACATAATTTAAGAATTAACTCTTTTTTTTCTGATGAAAGAATTGAGTCTAAGGCAGGGGTGTCAAAATCCGGTCCTTAAGGGCAAGTGTCCCTGTTGCAACGCATCTGATTCAAGGGAACAGGCTCAATGGACACACCTTATTCTAATGATCAGATCATTAGCAAGACCAGAGTTTGACACCCCTGGTCTACGGTTTCTTACGCTGCATTAAACGTTGATGTTGTCCTAAAACTCAATATGCATTCCATGGGTCCTGGAATTTGAGTGAAAATGACAAAAACCTTGACACATTTTTGCACATTGTCTGGCAGTGAATGAGTTAATTTGAACCTCCTGTAATAATTTATCACTGCACAAGAACCATCTTAAAATCCTCTCCATATACGATAAAAGAATAATCGGGGAACAAAATCATAAAGAGCCCTCTAAAATGTTAACTCATTAACGGAGAATATGCAAAAGCTCCCTTGACATGAAGCGTTCATAAAGAGGATGCGCATAAAGCCTCAGACTGATAGTAAAAACACACAATAGAATGAATGTTGTTTTGGAGGCAAACAGACAGACAGCAGGACAGAATTATTTATTTTTTTGCCAGATGGGAGGGTGTAAATAGAGTAAAAAGAGAAGCCGGCGTAAGAATAGACACAGAGCAGCCATCTTGTTAGTGATAGCTAGATATGTGGGTTTTGTGGTCTGTAGACCCTGCAAGGGTAGGCCATTTTGAGGATTTACAACAATGACAACGCTGACCTTGACTTTCAAACAACTCTATTATATGTCGAACGCATTGATGTGCGCACATACACAACTCTGTCTATCTGTCGGTAGGGCACAACAGTACGTAAAGCCCTACAATTATATTGTCCGACTCGAGTTGTCTGATGCCAATTTCATTTTCTGTTCACATCAACCAATAGCTACCTTCCTCTTGATTCCAAGTAAACGAATTTTCAGTTGGACAGTAAGCCCATCACCCCATTACCGGACACCCCCCCCCCACCCTGCTCCTCCCATCTGTCTTCTACTCTGAAGTATCACATCGCTGCCAACACATTTTTTCCTTCCATGCAATTCCATTCTTGTCCGCTTCATATTTGGACAATGAGAAACAGAGACCAAAAAAAAAAAACACACATAGCACACCCGCATTTCTAATGGCGAAATGAAGAAAGCAAAGATTCATTTGGATGATGGCTGAAGTGACGCGAGGGAGAACATGTTGAAGAGGATTTGGGGGATGAGAAAAGAGTACAAAAGAAAGTGCGTGCCAACATAAAATGAGAAAAAAAACCAAAAGAGAGAGCAAATTCCAAAAGACCGATACCCAAATATAACTACAAACAGTTTTATGATACTGTATGTAGTGCAATGGATGCTACATACAGTGCCTATAGTGTCCAAACAGCCGGGAAAAAAAATAATTATGTATGTCATGTTATTCTCATTCAATGAAACAATATTAATATTAGTACACCTGGGGTAGTCCATATGGATGGTGCTGTGTCCTCCACTGGACTCACATGACTGGGGAGGCTTAATGATGCGACATATATAGACATGAATGTATGCACGGGTGAACAGTAGACATGTTCACATGACCCCACCCACATTCAGCATATATAGCCTCTAAGCTAAGCTTCCTTGATGCATTTGAAGCAGAGAAGATTGCATTCTCAAAGGCTGAGAGTGTGCATACTGCACATGTGCGTGCATGTGTGTGTGTGTGTGTGTGTGTGTGTGTGTGTGTGTGTGCGTGTGTGTGTGTGTGTGTGTGTGTGTGTGTGTGTGTGTGTGTGTGTGTGTGTGCATGCGTGTGCGTGTGTGATTACTGAATTTGGCAGGCAAGGATATTAAACGATTTAAATTCACACACATACACACCGAGACACCCAAACAGGCAGATATGCTCATGCACACATGCGAGCCCACACTCCTGCATTGATGATGTGCTGGTCTTCTTCTTCTTTTCCTTTCGGCTTTTCCCATCAAGGGGTCGCCACAGCAAATCAGTGTCCTCCATCTTTAGAGGTTTGATCCGCATGTTTGTTTTGGCCCAGCTTTTACGTCGGATGCCCTTCCTGACATAACCCTCTGTATTTATCCGGGCTTGGGACCGGCACAAGAAGACTTATGTCCCTTTGTGGCCACAGAACAAGCAACTCACTCAGTCAAAGGCTCCCAAACACAAAATGGTCATCGGCACAGCAACATTCAAAAAAGCAAAAAGTATACTCACCATTCAGCTCTAATGGTAATCATTACGATACAGTATGCCTATTTTGCTTGATGCAGTGTTTATTTGCATGTGTTTTGTCATCCGTGGAGAGTAAATCAAGTTTTGCGTTTCCTTTGTTAAAGATGTGTTATAATATAACATTAATAATCTTATTTCTGATTTTTTGGGAGTAGTGAGTAGTGATTTTTTCAATCAAAGAAATGTGCCACAGCTCCAAAAAATTAAAAAACACCTAGCTAATGGTCCGCAAAATTCTGAGGTTCAGAATTGTACTTGTAGCTTGAGTGAACATCAACAAACGATGCATGCGTGGGTACGTGGGTTCTCCCAATGTACTTTAGTTTTCTCAAAAATTGTAAAAGTTAGGTTAGGTTCACTGAACATTCTTAAATGACATTGTCATTTGTAGCCCATCTCTCCTGCAGTTGGCAGGGAGAATCGCCAATTTATAAACAACCCTAATAAGAATGAATGAATGAATGAATGAATGAATGAATGAATGGATGGATGCATGGATGGATGCATGGATGGATGAATGACTCCCTGAGTCTTTGAACTCTTCAGACAGGCCAATGTAACATTAAATATTGCCAATCAACTTAGAGGCATGCACCACAATTTGCGCGGGAACTTGTGCCTCATACTGCAGTCATTGGACAGCTCTGGGGCGATTGTGCTTTTTTCGCGCTTGTAATGGGCAGAATTTTCACAGCGGAAAAGTCGGTGCTGTTGGACAGTCTGTGGCTAGATGCACGCAGGCAGGGCTTGAGGAGCCCGCGATGGGAAGAAAGGAGCGTCAGCGCAGGGCGCCGATGCGTATGTGGAACTGTCGTGGCTTGGAATTGAAGTGGATTTACGTGGGAAAGGAGATGTGAGGCAGTCTCTTTTTGTGAATGGATGATACAGCTTCGTGTTTGCTTAGAACATTTTCATTGTAGCATACGTGCACATTTCACCATGACGTCCCTGATCCACTGGTGAAGAGGACGCTTTGATCCTCTCTTATTTCATTTAGAACAAAGAGGCAGAAAGTGCTTAAGATTGAATGACTGTCTTTGTGTTGTCAAATTATTATTATTATTTGTTTTGTTCTTTTGACTTCAAGTTGCAGCCGCGGGAGAGTGGCTGCCTTTCCAGCAGCTCCTGTATTTTGTTTTTCTACTTCTTTCTTTCCTTTCCTCTTCCTTCAATAACTTTGCTGCTGTGAAACGTAAATATCTCCACTGCGCGGCTATTAAAGGCTCATCCAATCCAATCTTTTGCCACCCAATTAGCCACACTGTCACAATCTAATGAGATCCAATACGGGAGTTGCATAAGAATAGCTAGCTAATATTGCTTTGTACATTGAGAAAAGCGAAGTTTCTGGCGTGAGGCAATATAGCAAAATCTTCCGTTCATTTGGATTTACTTTTACCGGAGATAGCCTGACTGCTGTAAAAAACTAATAACAGAAAACAACTGAAAGCTGTGGAGGAAGACCTTCATGTGTCTTTCATCGATTGCTGCCAGGATATCAGATTTGTGTTCATCCAAACCATTTATCACACTAAGTGAGAATAAATATGATTGATGTTTAGTTGATTCCCATTCAAGGTGTTATCATACAAGGTTATTCTTCAATGTTAAAAAAAACGTTACCATAACAAAATGATGCATTAATTGTTAAAATAATGTATGTAATATAATAATGTATGTCTTGTGATTTTATTTTTCATTTAAAAACAGATTGAAAAATACTGCACAACAGTGCTGATCTTTCAATAATAATAGTTTTTAATAGGTGTTATTTGCAAATTGCTACTAATGAAAGTGTGACTTAAAAGTAAATGTCAAAAGTCAATAAATAAATATTTCAATAGACATTTCACTCATTTCTAGTACAGGCCCGCTATTGTGGCCTCCGTGTTTGGTACTTCTCAACTCGAGTCAAGCCCATCTGATTCACGAATAATTGGCAGTCAATTGCAGGGAACAGAGAGGTAAACAATCAAAGGTGGGCATTTTGTGTCGGGCTAATCCACCATTCACACTTGCCAGATAGCAAGAACTTTGAATCTTTAACATGCATTTTTGTGACACGTGAGTGAAAGACTGTCACAGCTTGGAATTGAAGCGGATTCACGTGGGACGGGAGATGTAATGCAATATTTTCTCGTCAATGGATGCTCCAGCTTCATGTTTGATTTCAACATTTACCTTGGAGGAGACGTGCACATTTCACCATAATGTCCCTGATCCACTGGTGAAAAGGACACTTTGATCGTCTCCTCTTTCATCTGGAACTGCTTTATACAACAAATAGAGTGCAGAAAGTGCTTAAGATTGTAAGACTGTTTGTGTCTTTTGTGTTGTGTCACATTATTTGTTATTTTGTTTTTTTGACTTCAAGATGGCACTGCGAGAGCGGCTGTCTTTACAGCAACTCAGTATTTTGCTTTTCTACTTCTTCCTTTCCTTTCCTCTTCCTTTCAGAACTTTGCTGCTGTGAAATGTAAATTTCTCCACTGCGAGACTAATAAAGGCTAATCCAATCCAATCCAAAACTGGTTTCAAATCTAGAACCTCAAAACAATCGTCACGCTCATCACCAAGCTACTGCGCTACAACACAGAACAATGACTCTCATAAATGAAATAAAAAGGAACAATCATGAGCAATCATGACTTACGCTTGTGGTTGTTTTTGCGTTGGAAAGGGAGTGTGTGCCTCTCCGAGTCTTCCTCACCCTCTTCGTCCGCGAGATGTGTGTGAGTGTAATGGTAACTCAAACCTGGGCGGTTCTTGTAGCGCTTTCCACATACTGGAATCCCCAACAAAAAGAACAGAAAAGAAGTGAAACAAAACATACAAAGAAAAGATATGAAGTTGAATTTAGGAATTAAAAAAAACAACAAGGACTGCCATGAGTTCATTACTCACTGTCGCAGACGTAAGGCTTGTCTCTGTCTTCTATAGTAGGTGGCTCTTGCCGCTTTCTCATGCCACCAACCCCATAGGCCTGACACACACACACACACACACACACACACACACACACACACACACACACACACACACACACACACACACACACGAAAAGCACAGAACAGTTTCTACATCACAGTATTCTTAACTTCTTTATAGTTTCCTAGGGAAACGGTAACTATAACGTGGGCTGTGAACAAAATAAGTTTGACACCCTTGTTCGCCATACATGTGCAAATATACATTAAAAGAGTTGAAGAACACACTCATCACTCCATGTATCAACACACAAGCAAATTAGCATTTTAATCATCTGCTCGCAGTGCAAAGTTTCTTTTCTAGCAGGAGGGGACTGATGACACCTAGCAGGGGACCAACAGCTTCAATTAACACGCCGGGTGAAGAAGTGTGTATGTGCATGTCATCACAATCAAGATATGTTGTTAACACTTGATTTTATTCCCACAGGATACCCTCAAAGAGAAGAAAAGGATACCAACTGTGTGGTCCAATCAAAGTTGCAAGAGGAAAAAAAAACGAATAAATCATTCACACTGACAGCCAATGGCAAATTTGAGTCTACTGTAAATTTAACTCAGTCACTGCCATTCCCGAATTCATCAATTTCAAGCTCAGATAACTCCAGACCCATATAACTTAGAAATTGACAATTTATTTCTGATGAAAGAAGAGAGTCTAAGGTTTCTTACACTAAATTGTTTATGTAGTCCTAAAACTCAATATTCTGTGGGTGCTGCAATTTGAGTGAAAATGACAAAAACCCTGGCACTGGACAGGGCATATTTTTGCACATTGTCTGGCAGTGAATGAGTTAATCAAAGGTGCGTGTGGGAGAAAACCGGAATGCGAAGAGAAGTCCCCCTCACGCATTGGGACAACATGCAAGCTCCATTCAAAAAGGTCAAGATTCAAACCCCCATTCACAGTCATGCTGCTTGCATGGTATCAGGTGAGTGAACATTCCATCAGTGACCTAATTTTTCTCTCCAGATTTCTAGCAAAAGAAAATTTGAACACAATTTTTTTATGATCCACCCAAAAAAATGTCAGCAATGGGCTTACCCGTGCTTTGGTACGGTTCTTGCGCTTCGGAACATCTTCTTCCATGTCGTCCATGTCCAGTTCATGAGGGAAATCTCCAACGAGTAATTTCTGTAGGGGAAATAGAAAGCATGGATTAACACAACACAACAATGGGCGCTCGTGCAACCTGTCAAATATGAATGAGTCACGAACACAATGCACAATGAAAACACATGGACTTTATTTTGTCTTTTGTGAACTTTGAAATAATATGAAGATGGGCAACTCTTAGCATAGACAGTGACTAGAAAGTCACTCAGCAGAGGGCATACCTCTGCCAACGTAATTAGCGTGCAAAGTCCAGTGGATGCCTGAGGCGACCAGGCGATTTTGATGCTTACGAAAAAAATGTTTGTTTGTTTTTTTTTTCGGGCTGGACAGTTGGCGACGGTTAATTGATATTTTCCCAAACACCCATCATCCCAGCAGGATGCCCCCAAGCATATGTGTACATATACGATCGTCTTCGACCATTACAGTGTGAAGACAAAAAAATCCTAACTTTATGCCCATCGATCACAGCAGGATGCCATTTCAACATGCTTTATTTTCCCCCCAAAAAATCAACAATTAAGGGGGTGGACTTGTCCTCTTTCGCATTCAAATCAGCATGATTCCAACTTGATCTTGGTTTCACTCCCTGGTGCTTTCTACTATCTTTGTCACAGCTTTATTTCTTGTATATGATACCTGTCCACGTTAAGCGCTTTGTTGCAGCTTCAGCTGTTGTTAAAGCGCTATATATATATATATATATATATATATATATATATATATATATATATATATATATATATATATATATATATATATATATATATATATATGTGTGTATGTGTGTGTGTGTATATATGTGTGTGTGTGTATTGTATAAAGATATATATGTATGTATATTATAAAGATATGTATGTATGGATTGTATAAAGATGAAGAATATCAGAATCAGCAAAAAAAAAAAACCAGACACGCCTTACCTGACACTCACTCATGGGTTCTTCCTCTTTTGTTTCGATCTTCTTGTCCAGCGTATCCCCAGCAAGCATCGACTCCAACACAGGGCCATCGGGAATACCTCCCTCCTTCTTTAATGAGGCCTCGTAGTCTAAAAAAGAGCCATTGTAATAAGAACACGTTCATTCCAACTGATTTACTGACCAGAGAGAAAAATAGCATTATTTTTACTCACAATTCCTCCCAAAATAAAAATTAAAGGACAACCTACGTCACTTTTTTGTTTAACTGACATCCGAACAACGTTTTATAGCATCTAAAATACCCAAAACATGCAGTATGATATTTTTATTCGCCAAGAGGTCTTGCATTGCTGGAGAATCAAAACAATGGCTTCAGATTCGGAGAATATGCTTTCTTGTTACACATCCAGTTATGAATATGATTCAAATAGTTTTGAAGAGGAAAGCATACATGTTTGCAAGTGATTAAAGAATTTATTCCGTGCCATTATGAGGCAACATTGAGGGGAAATGTCTCACCGAAAAAGAGGCACAAAATGGCCACCTCCGTTTCCACAGGCTGATAGATTCCTTATATGGACCTTGGATGCCCTCTTCTGCAACACGAGGTCCCCCAGACCAAACAAGTACAGCAAAATACATTGACGTGATGGAAGGACCGCTACAATGCGTCTTTTTTTTGGTCAGAGGCATTCCTTTAGTGACGTCACGTACGGACTCGTCAACAACTCAAAAACAAGACTTCCTGAATATTCAGCGCCAGTCTTAAAACGTAAAATATAGCTATATGCGATGGAATCTTATTAAAATACGCTCAGTAGAAGTCATTTGAAGCCATTTTACAAATTATGGACACAACTTGTCCGGAGACGTCGGTTGTCCTTTAAAACATACTTTAAATTATGATACACTCCATTTCATTTCCCACTTACCGATTTTGAACTCAATTGGTACAAGCCGTGGATCCTCCAATATATTTAACCGCCTCTTCTTACGCCAGCACCGAGCTGGGTATGTGTACAACTGACCTGGTGCATGACCTAACACTCAAAAGACGGTGTACAGAATACATCACAGTTATTGCACACACACGCTTAAGTTATTTCATATGTGCTTTATAAAATACAAAAAAACAAACAAAAAACAAATAAATAGTAAAATAAACAGACAAATAAACCAATAAGTAAATAAATAAATACATACATCCATACTGTACATACATACCAGTGGTGGGTCGTCAGGGCCTATATGACTTTCTCTGTTGGCCTAAAAATATCTGAATCACAGACTAATGTGAATTATATTTTGTCCATGAATTCTTATTAAATAATGTGTCTTTCAGCTTCCTTTCATTAGTTTTCCCATGTTGCGCCGCTTCCAGATGTGTGTTTTTGTATTTAGGCATTTAACCAATCAATCACATTTCAGCCGTCATTTGTTACCAAGGTCAGAAATCTATCTGGACACCTTCACAATAAGTTCTGCAGGCCCTGGAGTGTAAAAATAAATATCAATGAAACTGTTGCTTTAACCAATCAGATTTCGAGTTGGCAACTCAAGGCCCGCTGGAAGGCGCTGGAAACGTCAGTGTTTTCACGAACTATGGTTGGCTAGTCACATGATTTTGCAATGAAATCCACGGCCCACCACTGATACATATATACATAAACAAATAAATCAACCAATCAATCAATAAATGAATACATACACATTTTAAAATCAATTAGACGCAATTTATATTGTGCTGCTCAGCAATTTGACACAAACACTTGACATAAAATAAAGACAGCTCGACACGCTCGCTCAAACACACACACTCACACACAAGCACGAATAATGTAAGTACTCTCTAAGGAGTAGTTTGTGCCAGTGGCGTATCATCGCCACAGGGGTGTTTATTTCTCTGCCAAAATACACAAATGTTACAGAGAGGTAAGGAAGAGGAGAAGATGGGCCCGAAGGTAGGGAGTAAAGAAGCAAGATTTGAAAGGAAGGAAATGAAAAAAGAGAGGAGCCCAGACAGAAACAAGGAACAACTGAGAGGTTATAAAAATGCTAGGTGGGTGAAATATAAGCCAGTTGTCATCATGTATGTATGAAACAAACACAAGTCCCCCCACCTGGTCCACGGTGGTTTTTCTCCATCCAGATATAACAGTTGCTCTGGGCCACGCCTGTCTGGGAGTCCAGGAAGGGGAGACGCATGGAGCGTTCAGCACACAGACGGGCATTGTAGCTACGACAGTGTTCAATGGCCTCCTTATAGAACTCTTCCCCGAGACTGAGCCACATGAAAGAAAAGGGGAGAAAGAAAAAAAGGGTAACCTTGAAAGATTTTTCCTTTGTCGCTGGCTTAACAATTTCACTTTAAATAACGCAACTTCACAAGATGTTCTCTGCTGAGGAAGCGTTCAAAAGCACACACCTTTTGTTCAAGAATTTCATCATTGTTGCTCGGGTTAACAAGTACAGCCAGTGACAATGTTCCTCATTTTCACATAATTATCACAGTCCTATTTTGGAATTTTCCTTCTCCGAAAGAATGTTTTACTGTGGTTTTATTTTAAATGGTCTCAATTGTTGAGCCAATCTGTGGCGCTGCACAGTCCCCATTAAAGTGCAGTAGATGAAGTAGCAAAGACTTCTCAACAGTAAAAATTCACACAAATGCCACCATGAAGAACACTATTGCACTGTTATGTTTCCATTTAGTGATTTCGTCTGATTAACATTCAGTGCCACGTTGCTCTCTCCCCCCCCCCCCCCCCCCCCCCCCCCCCTCTCTTTCTCTCTCTCACCTGTTCTTGATGACTGCACCTCCAGATTGCCTGTGGGGGAGAGAAGAAGAAACCCGACAGATGCAGTATGAGTTATTTTTCCTCTCGACCCATCCCTCCCCCCCTCCATCCGATTTGACTTTTCACTCCTTCTCCCACTGCCTCGAGCCTTTGGCTTATTTCTGCACTATAGGTAAATCTTTATTTACTTTTACAGTCTCTCGACGTGATTTATTTTGCGTGCACACCTCCCTCTTTATCTTTCTAAAGTTAATCACTTTTCTCTCGTGTCTTCCTGCTGAGCACAAGCGCCAAGGTCACTCAGCTCTGCACACACGCCAGAAACATGACGCACATGGCTACCCAAAGCTTTGGTAACCAAGTGCCACTACTGAAATCACACACTTAGCACAACACGTCATGAGGTACATCTGGCCGGTCTAACAAAAGCAACATGCAAATGTAAACTTATGTTGGTTGGTTTATTGGTCATGTAAAAAAGTCAAAAGTATTTTCCATGACACATTGCGAATGATTGGTCCATTTTCAAAACAAGAACCAACCTCCTTCAATATTCCTGCATCACCTTTTATGCAACAACAACAAACATGAAGCGCCATTGTTTTCAATACTTTAATCACAAGTTTATATACTGTATGGCCAGCCAGCATCTCACTCTCGCACAGCAATCGACCGTGTGATGGCACCACAGGGGGGGGTTGTGAGTCATTTAGCCTCCGAGTCTCTATTCAACATTTTGAATATATATATATATATATATATATATATATATATATATATATATATATATATATGTATGTATATATTTATATATGTATGTGTATGTATGTGTAATGTATGTATATATATATATATATATATATATATATATATATATATATATATATATATATATATATATTGTCTGCTGTATATATATATATATATATATATATATATATATATAAATATATATATATATATATATATATATATATATATATATATATAATATATATATATATATATATATATATAGAGAGAGAGAGAGAGAGATATGTATGTATATGTATATATGTATGTATATATATATCGTCTGCAAAATTCCCAACATGGTAAATCAACACAATAAATAAATAAATAGATGCACAACCAGAAATAAACAAACAAATACACAGATAAACAAATAAATAAATAAACACATAAATTGATAAATAAACAAATAAATAAATGCATAAACAAATGGGTAGATAAAAAAAACAAATTAATACAAGAATAAATAACTTCATAAATGAGCAAAACTAATAAATTAATGAACACATAAATAAAAAAATAAAGAAATCCAAAAATGAAAAAATAAATAGATACTTCAACAAATGAATAAACAAACACATAATAAACTAATAAATAAATAGAAAAACAAACAGATAAATACATACTTAAAGGAATGCATAAATACATAAATAAAGAAATACAAAAATGAAAAAATAAATAGATACTTCAACAAATGAATAAAAAAATAAACACATAATAAACTAATAAATAAATAGAAAAACAAACAGATACATACATACTTAAAGGAATGCATAAATACATAAATAAATAAAGACATAATACATAAATAAATACAAAAATAAACATACCTTAACAAACATTTGGTAAATACCAAAAACTGTGTTTGTTGTTTGTGGTGTTTCGAGAAGAGGGAGCTTGCGACATATCCCTAGTGTAAATTGTTTTATTCCAAATGGGTACAGATTGAATGGTCAGGCAGAACAGAGCAGATGCTGACATTGTGTGTCCGTGGGTAGTATTTTGAAAAGATACAGAAGTAATTCTGCAACCTTTCTGGCCAACCCTGGACATGTGAAATTTAAAGGATGTGATCCGTGCAACAATATATGGGGCAAATCATGGCCATGTTTGTTAATATGTCACTATAAATGAGCTGTTCTCAGTCTGTTGATGAGAATATATCATTACACAGCTGTTCTCGCTTGTGCGTACAGTATGAAACATTTCAGCATTTTACAGCAGCATAGGATACTTTCCAGAGCTCCCTTTGCCAGTGATGGTCCCGTAGAGCAATTTCATGTAAATATGAAGAATGGCCTGTCGCCAAGGGTGTCGTGGTACAGTCGCTTCCCTTGCGACCATCATCAGGTTCAGCTGTGTTGACAATAGATGGATGGATAGATGAGGAATGGCACGTGATAGACAAAACGATGAATTTAAGCCAAAATACTAAAGGGAAACGATCCCCGTAGAGTCATATCTACCTCTTATGAGTAAATCACAATCACCAGTGACATTTTTGTAGTATTTGCCTCTAAAAGACTTGGCATTTAAAGCTTCGCTGCTGACCAAAGTGAAAGACCAGGGAGGGAGAGTGACTGATTGTGGGGAAGGGGGATGGAAGTGAACACATTGAAAATGTAAAACAGTCCACCAAAGAGCTCCCTCCCCATCCAGCAGCTCTTCCGTCACATTTGCCCCTGTTGTCCATACAGCTATTGAAATAACTTCCACGATAATACTGTAAGTTGACAGCTGGAGAAAATAGCTTCCATCAATTTAGGTGCGCACAGTTCTATAATATGGAAATAGGGAAGCTGCTTGTGAGATTGAAAACAACACGAGCCAAGCAGGCGAGAGCGAGGAGAGAAATGCTCCAAAAGAAGCCGGTTTGATTAAAACTGGAAAAGATACGTAGAATATAGATAGCGAAGGGCAAAGGAGATGAAGAAACGTGACAGATGACAGACAGACAAAAAGGATGGAAGCACGATGACCTGTGAAATGCTACTTTGTTTTTCCGGCAAGGGTATTGCTCATAGATTCAGATTTTACGTCTTTAATCGTAAATAAAGCTTGGAGATGGCATAATGGGATACATGAAATCAATCATTCAGATGTGAATGGTTCACCAGCAGAGCAGTGAAGAACAGTCATTTGGGAGCGCTTAAAAAAAATACTGTCGCGACATTTTGCTTTTGGAAAATCTGTTTCCATTTTTTTTTAGGGAAAAGAAAAATATTAATAATATTGACTCTAATGTAAAGTCCATAATGCCGCTTGAAGGACAACCGACGTCACTTTTTTGTTTTTTAACTGACATCAGAAAAACGTTTTATAGCATCTAAAATACCCAAAAAACGCAGTATGATATTTTTAGTCAAATGCAAAACACCAATAAAAATGACTTAAAGTGTTGTTGTTGTTTTCTTGTTGTTTTGACTTCAAGATGCCGCTGCGAGAGTGGTTGCCTTTACAGCAGTTCCTGTATTTTGTTTTTCTACTTCTTCCTTTCCTCTTAGTTTCATCACTTTGTTGCTGTCTAGTCTAATCCAATCCAATAGCGTACATGTACACAGCACCCCTTCAAAGGAACAAGAACATCAGTATCACTTCATTAGTATGAGTCAGCAAAATTATTTTAGAGCTGTTAATTTCGGCCCAATTAATAGTGGCATTAATCTCATGAATGCTACATTTGGCCTTTTATATACTGTCACTTCTTTGCACACCTGCTCTCAGCGAAATAGTTTATATTCACAGCAGCACTGCTGTGGTCCGGCTGGTCTGACAGAGTGCTAAGCGCACACACCACAGATAGACTCATCCAGAAACTGAACTAATCATCATACATTTCAGGAATAAACGGCACAACTGAATTCATTCATTCATTCATTCATTCATTCATTCATTCATTCATTCATTCATTTAACAAAAACATTCAATTGTCTTCAAGCTGTATTTTAATGTCTTCAATTTCCTGGGTTAATTTGGCTAATTGTTTCCCGAAACTCTTCAATTCGATTAAAACTAGATTCAAGCGTGCAGTAATTAACTGGCATTTTGCCTCATGTACACCAAAACGAAGCAAATATTTCCAAATACACTGAAAAATACTTTAAATATTTTTTTGTGTTGCATATGATTAAAATGTGTTCAATTCATACATGTAATTTATCTTTAAGAAAAACATTTTGCCACAGTTAATCATCTGCGACTGATGTACCACTCCAGATTTGAATTGAGTCAATCCAAAGGATCCTTCTTCAATCTAGACGTGACATAAACAGCTTTTCACGATCCAAGGTTACAAACAACACAAAGAACACCTCTCACATGCTCTGTACTGTAAACGTGCATCTGCATAGCCTGACAAGCCCAATATTCTGTAATCAGCATTTGGTTACATTATATGCCTCCTTTAATGTTGCTCATTTTAAAATACATGTCATAAATGAGACAGTGGAATGGCAATTCCTCTCATATAAGTGAAATTATTAACATAATTCTTTCAATGTCAATCACAATCCGGGCATGAATATCTACGTGCAAAGAAAAACAGGTATTCTTAATAAAAATACGTTAAAAAAAAACTGGACTTATGCATTGTAAATAAATAGCACAGCCACCTTATGTGAGTCAAAACAGTTACATATATCAAATATGCTTTTTATACTTTTATATATTTTTATACTTTGCACTATGTATTTTTGTGCAGTTGTACATTTCAGTCTCTTGACATTTTCTTTTGTGCAGAGAATAATTTCTTTAATCTTTTGCCCCTGCCCCCTTTCAATGTTGCTGCTGTATATTGCAAATTTCCCCATTGTGGGACTATTAAAGACTTTCCGATTTTGATTCTGATACATTAGGCCAGTAACTGGACACTTTTTTTGAAAATGCATATATGAAAATGACAGAATTAGTCACTCCACCAGGCCACCCAGAGGACACTTTTGTCTCACTCTCAGGATGAAGTGTCTGTCTGCTTCAGGCCGGTCCAACGTTTCATCTTCCCTTTCTGTCTCTATGACACCCTGCCAACTGTATTTCCTGGTTGGAGCAATTAGCCCTCATTAGAATGCAATATAGAAACGTATAGCTCCCCCTAGTGGTAGTACCTAATCATTGGAGTTAGTTGTTATTTTTTACAGTACTGTACTAGACTAAATAAAAACAGCAGATAGCACGTTTTAGCCGGTGTATTGCATTCTGGTAGAGAGATGAGGACAGTACATTAAAAAAAAAGCCTTCATCGTACTTCTGCCAATCAGACCTAGTCTACACGTGTGGTCCCACACACTTGTTTCACCCATTGCTGTCCACCTTTGCACTTTCTCACAACCACATCCACAAAAAGGTCCACCCCTATTGGCATTTCCTGGCCTAAAAAAGCTTTGTTTGAATGCAGTACGTGTGCACAGTCAAGAAGTAATATCAGGCGGCCTTCTGTTGTGTTCATCCCCTCCCCCCAACTCAGACCTTCCATGCCTGAACTCAACAGATTAAACTATGCAATATCACCAGTACCAATCCGCCACAACCCCTCCTCCCTACCACCTTCAATTCAATTTCTATCTCACTGTCCTCCACTTTCTCACTAGCTGAAATCACTGGTCTCTCTCTTTCCCTTGCCCATTAATATATACCACTCTTGCAGGATGCGAGATGGGGTTCTGGTTTTAGTGCAGCAAATGGCGCGCATACAAAGACCACATTGAATGTTTTGGGTGTGTCTATATGTATATTTGAACAGATTTTAACAAGGCCAAGGATTTGACATTTTTATGGCAAGGGTGTTTATAAGCATGTCTATTGTGTCATGTGTAAGTGTGATGATTTTATTGTGAAAACCAAAAAGGTAATTTTCCTTAAAATGTGCTCAGTTGCATGCACCTCTTTTTTTTCATATCCACACGTGCATGAACAGTCACATTGCTGAGTGTAACTGTCTAGCCCTGTAAATGCATGCATATCTGGTCTTTGTGTGTGGGTGTATACAACACAACGCTATATCTGCAGTGTGTCTTGGTGGCAGTGCATCAGGGTGAGGCAATCTGCCTCTGAGCAGCTCCTTCAGGTGAGATTTATTACCACTGCATTTGGCCTCTGATAATGGCGACGGACTCCTTACCCCCGTATCTGGCCCAGTGTGTGCATGTGAGTATACGGCTTGGTGATTTCTTAGTTTAACCCCCCTCCCCAACCTATGAAAACACATCACCAACAGTAGGAACTCCTCCCCTGTCTGCATCCCTGTTCAGGAGATGCAGTGTTGACTCCGCCCTTAAGAAGTCTTGATTGCAAGGTGCACTGGACCCACGCCAACATTGAGACTCACAAATGACTTAATGGGATTCTCTTATTCTGCAACAGCGCCGCTTTAGCTCGGACAACCAATATGAAGGACAAATTCTTGGATGGAAATCACTCAAGGTCCCAAAGCAGCGAAACTGACTGACTGTCAGTTAGGTAGCACTGGAGAAATAGGTCATAGAGCTAAAAATACTTATCTATGTCTCTCTCTTTCTCTCTATCCCTCTCTCACAACCTTTCCCAATCCTGTCTTCCGAAAAAAAAGAAGCAGAAATAAAATCCAAATAAAGAGGAGATGAAAGGAATAACTTGAGAAAAGAAATACCCTTCAAAAAAACATCAGACCTTAGGCTCGCATGCTCCCTTATGAATAAAGAAGGAGGGAATGTTGTGTGTGTGTGTGTGTGTGTGTGTGTGTGTGTGTGTGTGTGTGTGTGTGTGTGTGTGTGTGTGTGTGTGTGTGTGTGTGTGTGTGCGTGCGTGCGTGCGTGCGTGTGTGTGTGTGTGTGTGTGTGTGTGTGTGTGTGTGTGCGCGTGTGTGTGTGTGTGTGTTCACATGCACGCAGATGAGTGTGTTCAGGAATGAATGGGAGAAAATGAAGACGTCGGAAGGAAAGGCTCCTCATGCTGTGGTCCAGCCATCACACAGTCCTGTTTGCAGACCGAAGTTTATTACACGGAACTCATTATTCACTCAGCTCAGCCGAGCGGGCATTGTAAAAAAAAAATCAATCACAAAGCCTCCCCAGAACTGCTGGCGATACCACAGAACGCTTGCCCATGAGGCCACACAAGAGATGAAATCTTTCATTGAAATTTATAGAAAGAAACATGGATGCGGCCACCATCTTGGGTCATAAAAATGATGCTCAAATGATTTTATTTGAACGTAATGAGGAAAAAGTCTGAGTTGAGAATTCTAGCATCTACTATGAGTCCACAATAAAGAAACTAGGCTCCAGGAGAACCCTAAATAAAAAGAACATCACATTAAAAGAGACTGAACGTGCAAAGATGTTTGATGGTGTTTGGTGCGTGAAAAACAACATGACAAAAGGTGAGCGACAGTCTGGAAATTTGGACAGGCCATTAAAAAAAACGGATGAGAAGGAGTGATGGGTGCAGAATATGATCAAGGAGGTTGGCTTGAATGCGGAAGCGGGTCAGCAGGGGTGATGGCATGAGAGATAGAGAAAGAGAGACAGAGACTGAGAGATTATTTATCTCTAATCCAACCGAGAGAAAGTGAAGCGAATTTTTGGAAAGTCCCCATTAGATTGGAAGAGTCGCTATACCGCTGCGGATTTGTTTTCACACACAAATGAAGCCTCCATCATAGTTGAACACACATACAAGCACACACAAACACAAAATGGCCGGTGTTTCCCAAATTGTTTTATGCCAACTGAATTAATTAGCAAATATGATGGCGTTTCCAGACAAAACTCAACAGAACAGACATTAAAACAAAAAAAATGTGTCAAATAGAGAGGAATCAATGTTACACCCAAATAGACTAACTTTTTGATTGAACTTTTCCGTGTTTATTTCAATTCAGTCTGGCCCGAGTATCGTCATCATCACGTCATATTCCACGTTAATCAGACCATTAAATCCACTTGACATCATTGTCACCATGTGACCATATCAGAGAGAAGGGTAGAAAAAAAAACAATCCCAAACCATCTCTATTCAAATCGGTTTGGTGATTACTTTGAGGAGAACACATGCAATTTTTGAGGGAAAACAATAACACACCACAGTGATCCCTCGCTACTTTGCAGTTCTACTATCGCGGTTTCAGTGCATCACGGATTTCAGAGGAAAAAAACGTTCATCATGAAAAAAATGCAGACTGACTCCGTGGTGTAGCTTGATTTGTTCCCAGCGCTGATGTCACCCAATGACAGCAAAACATCTCATGGTTGACAGCCATGTGGATTGGCTGTGCATCTTCTAAGCACCGCCCAGCTTCCCCCTCTGTATTGTTATTATTATATAACTCTACTTCACGGATTTTCGTCTATCACGTGTGGTCCTGGTCCCCAATTACGAAAAACGAGGGATTACTGTAATGGCTTTCTGCTGCATGTCAAGTGCTCTTTAACCCTTATATTATGTTAATAGGTCAATTTTACTCGTTTTCCTGTTGACTAAAGCACTGGACATCCTTTCCTTCTACTTTCTTCAAAACAGTTCTAAAATATCTCAATGGGCTAGAAAGTGTGTTGTCTCTCTTTTCGAGTGTGTTTTTAAGATCTCAGAAACAGTTGTTGCTGATGTCACCCATTATTTGGCTGTTTTACGTGGATTTTTACATATGGGTAAAAATCACCCACATGAGTCATTCATGGATGCTTGCATCACGCAGACATATCCAATGCCAAAATGTCACAACCTTTGCAAACGTGGTGAGCAAATCAACTTTAGTTAGAGTTTAAAAAAAAGAGAATACTGAAGCCATTGCGTGTTCGACTATTACCTCTCAAAGCAACCCCGACATATTGATGCTTATCTGCCACCTTTTTGGCCGAGTGCCTAAGCGGGTAGCAGGCGTCTGCATTCCGCTGCAGCCAGCCACAGCAGAACAAAAAGACACAGCATTGTAAAAAAAAAAATGCTGCCTCAAAGGAACTTTAATCTCCTGGAGCACGCCATGGTGGAATTAAACATACGCCAAATTGCAGTATAAACGCAGGACGTGGAGTTGCAATTAGGCTCCGATCGCTGATTTAATTACAATTAAACGAAATATTCTGCCAGTGCCCTGAAGCCGTTCTGCTATACAGCTTCGGGCTTCCAACCTGTTTCTTCTCTCTGCCCAGACAGGTCGTGTCAAGCTATCTAAACTGTCTGCCTTTCTCTAACCTGCCTCTGACCGTGATCTTGGGGACATACCGGGTCACTCAATTCCAAACCCGGCATTCCTGCATGCTCCTTGCACTCATGCACGCTGTTCCTGGCTCGGGGAGGAAATGATCACGCCGCTTTCACAAACCAACCCGTGGCGCAGATAGGCAACTTTTCTGCATTTTTATTGTCTTTTGTCGATTTGTGCTGGGTGCGCGGCATGCACGGAGGTGTTGATGATGGTTCTAATGGAGCAATGGTCAATTCATTCACACTGACAACGTTAAAAAAGAGCATCAATGCGAATGCGCCGTACTTACGATTTGAGGTGGCTCTGTACCGCTGTGGCCATTTTGCTGTAGTATGATAGAATGCAACGCTGCGGCGCCCGGTATTGTACATGTAATGTAGCAGCTATTTCAATTTCATTCATTCTCTGGGGCTGCGGCTGGAACGGGCAGCCAATGGGAGACGGGAGCGCATGCGACAGCAGAGGGGAAGTGTAGTTTTTTACGTGTGTCAACACCAAACATGTCCACGAGCGACGCACTACAAGTACCAGAGTGGGTAGCGAATCCAGGGGGTGCTCCGGTACCGCCTTGGATCTGAAAGGGCAAAACCACCGATCCAGAGCCGAATGATTGACCACATGCGGTTAATACTGAGGCGGCTTATATGACTGAGTCACAGTGGTACATTGACGCCTTTCTATGAATGTTTACATTTACAAAGTTGCCATAAAAGTTCGTGATAATTGATACATGATCGACAAATTTAAATAGACACAAAAATAAATAAACTATCGGTATGCATAGATTGCATTCCGAAATGAAGTTGCATTGTATCCATAATATTATTGTTGGGGTTTTGCAACGATAGGCTTTAATGATTCATACATCTGGAGTATTGAGGGAAAGGAAAGATTAATTTTGATGTTCATGATAGGCTGAGACTTCCTCTTGCTCGCCGGACGCAATTTCATGTTACATGTTTTCCGCAGATCAGGGTTGAATGTATGACAACTGGTGCCTGTTGAATTATCTTACACTCAGCAACAGTTTGGAATATCACATTAGCTCACCACATAAGATTTACAGAGCAAATGGTCGGAGGTTAGCTGGCAACCATGCAGTTCAGGGTGTCCCCCGTCTACTGCCCCGAGAGAGCTGCAATGGGCTCCAGGACTCCTCTCCCCGTCCGACCATTGTGAAGACAAATCGGATATGATAATGAATGAATAAACACATGAAGGAATGCTAAATTGTTGAAAAAGCTGTCTAAATATGTTCGTTTTTTTGACTCAGGCAAATCAAGACTTTTCAGTCCAAGGTCAAGATCAACCTACGATCATATCTATCTATCTATCTATCTATCTATCTATCTATCTATCTATCTATCTATCTATCTATCTATCTATCTATCTATCTATCTATCTATCTATCTATCTATCTATCTATCTATCTATCTATCTATCTATCTATTATTATTATTATTATTAATCAGAATCAGCTGGAGCCTATGCCAGCTGTCTTCGGGCACGGAGGCGAAAGCCGGCATCAAACTCACAACCTCGCGCACTGGACCACCGTGCCGTCCACTTGAAACCAAAGACTAAACTTTGCATATGTGTAACGCTGACTTTCAGCCACTCGGTGGCGCACACGGACCAGGAAGTGAAAACGTCATCCACTGCGTCCCCATTGGCTGCTCCTCTTTCAGCTCTGCGTACACGCGCTGTTGTTTTGGTTGACGCCAGGACTGTAGTCGGGGCTTCAAGTTTTGTTTTGTTTTACCCTCGAACGTCCTGAAAATGTATTAACTCAACGAACAACGATGTCTGAAGTGCTCATGACATCAATGGATGAAATATCACTTTGTCCAATGCGACCAGAGAAGCTTCCCGACGTTGTACGGAGCTTCCTGTTGGTGGATGACCAGGAAAACCTGCAGGTGAAGTCAGCTAACTATCGCTAACAATTAGCTGCTAGGCTAAAGAAACCAAATCGAAAACAACTGTTGGTGCGTTTGTTAATTAAATCCCCTTTCAGGTTGATGCAGCTCTCACGTTACCCTTTGTGATCGTCACTTGGTCAAGTTAAAATTAATGTAAACTATGTTGTGACTACGACATTTCTGGGAAAGTCTCGATGAACGACTTTGTTTTGCAAGATAGAAACACCTAAGTCATCGAGCCAGCCCTTCTGACCTCAGGGAACCGTTTGTTGATCATTCTATTTCGGACAACGATCACACGAATCGAAATGATCGATCAAAGTTACAGAAGGCTTCTATTTGCAGAAATAGTTTTGGCCAATCAAAAACGTTCCATTACTTGCCACAAATGAACTCTTGTTGTTTTGGCAGCGTGTTTGGATCAATTCTAAAATACTAACATGCTGTCCACTTTCCTGTCATCTTTCAGCTCTTTTTTTCAATGAAGGTCAATGAGGAGCAATTAAAAAAATCTTCCATTGATGGTTGTCATGTTTGTTACACTGCCAATCACACGTTTTTCTATGCAGATTATGTCTAAATCCAAAACTGAGCATCAAACATAATGGGTATCATTAGATTGAGATATATGATTGTGTTGTTCAAATATAGTAATTGCATTCAAACATTGAAATCTGTTTTCCCTCCAGGTCCACAATGAATCAGATTTTGTTGAAAGACTCAACTGTTCGGCTGTGCATGGTGTCAAAGTTCTCTCCATCTTTGGGAACACCGGTGACGGCAAGTCACACACCTTAAACCACGTCCTGTTCAATGGCGAGAGTGTGTTTTTTACCTCCAAGTCCTCCAGCTCCTGTACGGTGGGTGTTTGGGCCGCTTATGATCGCTCCCTCAGCTTGGTTGCCCTGGATACAGAGGGCTTGTTGGGAGCAGCTGCCAATCAAAATCAGAGAATGAGGCTTCTAATCAAGGTAATTGCACACAATTGATTTTAGGATGACTTTTGCACATAGTTATTTATTACATCACATAGTTATTTTTGAATGACATTTAACTGGGATTTAGTGCTGATATAAAACAAGACTTCTCACAACCTAATGACCATTTGAACAATCGAATGAGATCCAATACACAGTTCCCATTTGAAATAAATGGAAATAGAAGTAATCCATTCGAGCCACAAAATTATGACATGTAAGGGTTTTCTTTGTAATTCCTTGCGTTGTCCTTTGGCTTGCATTGTAATTGATTAGTACTTTATCTCTACTCTTTCAGGTCCTGGCAGTGTCCGATATAGTAATCTATCGAACGCGAGCCGAGCGTCTACACAATGACATGTTCCAGTTTTTGAGCAGTGCCTCGGGGGCCTATCTGAAACATTTCACCTCCGAGCTTCGAGCCCTGTCAAGCCGCTGCGGTCTGGACGTGCCCCTCTCATGTCTTGGACCTGCCGTCATTGTCTTCCAGGAGACGACACACACGCAGCTGCTGGGCCATGGTAAACTGAAGTCAACTTTTTAAAGGTTGTATGTTAGGCTGCTTTTCCATGGGCCTCGAACAGCGCCACACTGCGCCACTCTGCTTGGCCTGGTACAATACAACCCCGTCCCTTTTCGCCCCCATTACAACAGCGAGGGTTGGAATGGGGGTGGTATCAACCAAATTGTGCAAGCACGCACACAGGCCGCAACATTTTTCAGAGTGGCAAGCCTCGGTCACTGTTTTTGCAGTGATTCAAAACATGAATTGCCGTTGCATTATGTGGCAATGTCACAAATTACAGCCTGTCAAATGCGCAGAAGCTTTCACATTTTGACAAATATGTCAGTGAGACACAGACGGCCATTTTCAGGAGATAAAAACACTGTTCTCATGTGTCGTTAAGACTCAAAGGTGCCCGGCCATGCCGACATGCAACTCCAGAGGCGGTTTCATGACTTGGGCTTGGGGACTGATGCCTTCAGTTCAATCCAGTATATCGGCACCCAAACCATCACGCCTCCCACCGACTACAGTGAACTACTGGGGGTTCTCAGACAACAAGTGCAGAATACTCACACGCGTTCACCCCGCCATCCCGGAATAGTGTTTCGTGCACTGGAGGTAAGCAGTGCATCTTAGTGTAATAATACACACAGGGATGCATCTGGGAAATTTAAAAAATGGGACAGTTGGCCCCCTTGTGTCTGAAAAGGGGGCCAAATCCTAAAATTGATGGGCCTGATTTAACTACATTGCAGAATTAGAATGTACAAAACTGATTGAAATAAACCAAAATACTTTCATTGGAGCAGGATATTTCTAAATTGCAATTTTAAAAAAAACATTATTTGACTAAAATGTATTTTTCTTATACTGTATATAACATTTGAGTTCAATTCAAATAATTTATTCATATGTAAAATAAACCATTTTGATATTTTACAGTATTACAGAAAAGACAGACTGAGCACAATATTTCTGACTAGTCTGTGTAAGCTCTCAGTCGTACAGGAGTGGTCCATCGATGAAAAGGTTTCTTCAGCCATCATCTGTACTTCTTTGAAGGTGTCGGACGTTTCGCTTCTTATCCAAGAAACTTCGTCAGCAAACTAAAGTCTTACTGGTAGTTTAGGCCCTATATACAGTAAAGTCTCGTTATATCGATATTCTCGGGAATCGGAAAAAATATCGATATAACCGGACTATCGATATATCCGATCCTGCGGCATGTAAATTTTCGCCTTGCGTTCATAGGAATAGTATCGTAATAAGTAGTACTATCGCTATAACCGATATCGATATAACGAGACTTTACTATATATATATATATATATATATATATATATATATATATATATATATATATATATATATATATACCCCTAAGGGCCTAAACTGCCAGTAAGACTTTAGTTTGCTGACGAAGTTTCTTGGATAAGAAGCGAAACGTCCGACACCTTCAAAGAAGTACAGATGACGGCTGAAGAAACCTTTTCATCGATTTCTTACTAGTGTCTCCTTGAACAAATTTCTTTGCTTTTAAGATTTCCAATGTGCCGCACTAGCTCTGAAATTACTCCCATTATCCTGTAAATTCGAATCATTAACTGCAGTTTGCTGAGACAAATTGTCACTACCCTTTGTTGTTTCTTAAAAAAATGATAATATATTTGTTTGCTGCTTGTTTTGAATGTCTTTTAGAGTTTTACTCCTATCTCACTCCACACTGCAACCATCTCTGTTGATATTTTTCGATGTAAGTACTGCAATGCATCATTGGTAAATGAATATTCGATTATCTCTTTTGGCAGTTTCCAGCGGATCACGGTGAAAGTTAGAACTTCTGAAAGAAAACAAACAGTTTTCAATTGCTGTTTAACTTCAGTTATTTCTTTAGCTATTTTAACAGCTCATGTAGTAATATGCGACAATTGTAATTTACGTGCACCGGTGCTGGCGCAGTGGAGTTACAAAGTTGCGCCAGTTGCTGTCAAAATGCATCAATGGCGCAAGGGCGCAACCCGGATGCATCCCTACATTCATTACACACAAATAGTACTGATGGTTTGTGTATAATATTAACAATGTTTTGTTATTCTGCGTGTTTGTACACTCAGGCCCTCAGTGAACGGTTCTGTGGTGACCTACCAGATGATAAGCTGAATTTGTACACCTTCTTCCCAGACGAATACTTCACCTGCTCTGCTGTTTGCCTGAGTTGCAAGTAAGGCAGTTATGTACCCATTTTAACACTCTCCCTCCTGTACAGGACTTAAACCGAGTCATAAAAGCATACATTGATTAAAAAAAAATCCACACACTCCGTTCATATGGCGGGTTTTAAGAGAATCAAGAGACAAGGATAAATCATTTCAAAAGGTTCTCCTATTAACTCATTAACTGTCATTCCCGAATTTATTTGGGAATTGAAAAAAGGACATAGAGCGCCATTCCCGAATTTGTTCGGGTTTTGATTTTTCTTGTTTGGGTGCCGATAAAGTGCTGTCCAAGGCCTCTTGCAATGTTTTTTTATCCTTTCCACAAGGGGCAACATTTACCTTTTTTCCATGTTCCACCTTCTGCTGTTGTTAAAGCGCTATATAAACCAATATGTATGTATTGCATTGTATTTTGGACAGCCGCCTCCATTTCAGGCTGAGATAACTCCAGACCCATATAATGTAGGAATTAACTATTTTTTTCTGATGAAAGAAGAGAGTCTAAGGTTTCTTACACTGCATAGAATATTTATGTCGTCTTAAAACTCAATCGTCTGTGGGTCCTGGAATTTGTATGACAATGACAAAAACCCTGGCATTAGAGTAAACACATTTTTGCACATGTCTGGCAGTGAATGAGTTAAAGGTAACCTGTATAACTCAATCTGGAGAGAAGAGCAATAAAAATAAACAACCGAGATAATGTAGTTGCACCCTCTTTTGAGCCGGGATGTCGACGTGTACAGCATTATAGTTGGCCAAGGCTAGCTCAGCTGTATCAGGTCAATCCCACCTACTCTAAAACACTTGCCCAAAAGGATTAAGACTAATATGTAAAAAAGTGGTCACTGGTCACCCAGCTATTTTTTTTTGTTTTTTTTTTGGGCGCCACAGTGCAGTTCAAACAAGCAGTTTTCTTGCAAAACAGTTGTGTTGTTCTGAGCTGTGTCGTGTTTTGTGTGGGCTCCAGTATTCGTTGCAAGAATGGAATGAACCATTTGCGAGACAGAGTCCCTCACATGGCAGATGGACTATGCCAGTATACACACCAGTACAACAACAAAGTCCTTATCTGTAAGGTATGATAAACCCTTAGCATCAGTATTATCACCTGATGAATTGAATAAAATATTGTGCGCTTTATCTGAAACCATACGGATTTTAATCTTTTTTTCATGTCACCCACCAGAAGTGCTATGAAGGTGGCAGAGAGGTGACCGTTGCTCCTAAAACCTCGGCGTCCTCTGACAACCCATGGCTTGGACTTGCCAAATTTGCCTGGTCGGGGTAAGTTCCTCTTGACATTTTCCTCCCATCGCTCCTTTTGTATTGATTGGCAACTTCTTTTTTCAGCTACGTGTTAGAGTGTTCCAGTTGTGGCGTCATCTACCGCAGCAGACAACACTGGTTAGGAAACCAAGACCCAGAGAGCAGCGTGGTGCGTTCTGAAGTGAAACACGTTTGGGAGGATGTAAGTAATTAATAGTTTCTTCGTGTAAATCAAGATGACATTTTAAAATGCTCTAAATTGTTTGATAACTTGTACTACTTCACGTTTTTTGTTGTTGTAAAATACTGTCTGTGTGTCTTCAGTCGGATAATTTCCTCACCAACCACCAGAATGCAGCACAGAGGGTCCTGGATGGGATGAACTATATGATCCAATCTGTGTCCGAATACAGTAGCGGCCCCACCAAAGCTGTCACTTCTTGGCTCACTGATCAAGTAGCGCCACCCTACTGGAGACCGAACACAGAGATCACAGTAAGTAACGCACAAACCCAAACCAAAGTGTAAATGAGAAGTATTTAGTCTTAATGTGCAAAAATGTGTCCATTCCAGTGCCAGGGATTTTGTCATTGTCACTTGAATTCCAGGAACCTCAGAATATTGACTTTTAGGACTACATAAACATTCAATGCAGCGGAAGAAACATTAGACTCTCTTCTTTCATCAGAATAAAGGATTAATTCCTAAATTACAGTAAAGTCTCGTCATATCGATATTCAAGTCCGAAAAAATATCGATATAACCGGGACTATCGATATATCCGACCCTGTTTGCATGTAATTTTCTCCGTGCGTGCATAGAAATAGTATCGATATAACCGGGACTATCGATATATCCGATATCGATATAACGAGACTTTACTGTATATGGATCTGGGGTTATATGAGCTTGAAATGAGGGCGGCTGTCCAAAATACAATGCCATACATACTTATTGGGGGAAAAAAGAGAAATGTTACCCCCTTGTGGAAGGGAAAAACATTCCCAGAGGCAATGGCCAGCGCTTTATCGGCACCCAAACAATAAAAAACAAAACCTGAACCAATTCGGAAACGGCGCTCTACGTCATATTTTCAATTGCCGAATAAATTTGTGAATGGCAGTGAATGACTTAAGATATAAAGTTATTTAGTTTTTTTTTTTGTTGTTCTTTTGACTTCAAGACGGCGCCGCGAGAGCGGCTGCCTTTCCAGCAGCTCATGTATTTCTTTTTTTCATTCGTTTCATCACTTTGCTGCTGTGAAATGTAAATTTCTCCCCTGTGAGACTAATAAAGGCAAATCCAATCCAATCCAATATAAAAAGACAATATAAACCACTGCCAACAAGCTTAAAGGTCAACCGACACCATATTTTTGTTTCCTAACTGACATCAGAAAAACAACAAGCATCTAGTGACCCAAAACTGCCACAAAATGAGCTCGGAACTGGGCAGATTTAGAAAATCCCGCCCTCTTGTTAGTGACGTCACTATTGGTCACACACTGACTTGCTCCAGAATCAAAACAATGGCTTCAGAGAGTTGAGATTCGGAGAAGATGCTTTCTTGTTACTCACCCAGTTGAATATGATTCAAATAGTTCTGGAGAGGAAAGCATAAATGTTTGCAATCGATTATAGAAGTCCTTCCGGATCATTTTAAGGCGTCTGGACTCCAATGTAGCGCCCAGAAAATGCACAAGATGACGCGAAGCTTCGTTGGAAATGGGCTGATTTGTCCGCTGGGAATTTGTGTAAACTTATGACTTCTTTATGCGTGTTACCGCAATTGGCTGCGACACACAACGATTCACCATCCCATTATTTATGTAGTTTTGCTTCAAATTTCACGATCAACACTTGTTTTCAGACTGAAAAAAGTACACATAATGCATTGTGTGTCGCTGTCACGGGCGTTCCCTCCGTGACATCACTTAGGGGATCGTCATCAACTCGAAAACAAGACTTCCTGAATATTCAGCGCGAGTCTTAAAATGTAAAACATAGATAGCTATATGCGGTGGAATCTTTGTAAGATGAGCTCAGTCGAAGTCATTTTGAAGTGATTTTACAAATTATGGACACATCTTGTTCAGGGGTGTCTGTTGTCCTTTAAAGTTATAACTGTTGTTCTCCTCATTTGCGCTCACCAGGCTTGTCATGGCTGTCAACGAATATTTGAGGAGGCAGAACGGAAGCACCACTGTCGCTCATGTGGCGAGGGCTTCTGCCACTTGTGTTCTAGCCACAGGATGCCAGTGCCGGAGAGGGGTTGGGGTAGCAGCCCTGTGAGGGTGTGTGTGGCCTGCTATCGTCAAGGAGGACCGCCTGAAGCCAACAGTCAAGGTAAAGACATCCACCTCCCATTGGAGGGCTAAGGTAAGACACTCCATCATCCGGGAGGGGCTCAAAGTCCAGCCATTTCTCCTTTGCATCGGGAGGAGCCAGTCGAGGTGGCTCAGGTATCTGATTAGGATGCCTTTTGCACACCCCCAGATACATAAATAACTTCCATCCGATATTTATAATTTTGCCATAGGTTGCTGCCCCCCGATGTTGAATATTTGTATGATGTTAGTACTGATTACATTAGATAGGATTTGACTGCTCAGCGATATAATTACAAGGTTCGTTTAAATTTTTCTCTTTTCTATTAGTAAATTTAATTTCCCCATTGTGGAACGATTAACTCATTCACTGCCATTCACTAATTTATTCAGGAATTGAAATTCTGACGTAGAGCGCCATTCCCGAATTTGTTTGGGTTGTGTTTTTTTTTCTGGTTTGGGTGCCGCTAAAGCGCTGGCCATGGCCTCTGGCAATGGCCTGTGGCAATGTTTTTTCCTTTCCACAAGGGGCAGCATTTCCCTTTTTTCCATGCTAGCGCTTTGTTCCAGCTTCAGCTGTTGTTAACGCCCTATATTAACCAATATGTATATATTGCATTGTATTTTGGACAGCCGCCTCCATTTCAATCTCAGATAACTCCAGACCGATATACTTTAGGAATTAACTATTTTTTTCTGATGAAAGTTTCTTACGCTGTATTGAATGTATATGTAGTCCTAAAACTCAATATTCTGTGGGCCCTGGAGTTTGAGTGACAATGACAAAAATCCTGGCACTTGAGTGGACACATTTTTGCACATTGTCTGGCAGTGAATGAGTTAAAGGCTTTCTTATGTCTTCTTATGTCTTTAGTGTGTAAAGCAGAGCCTCGTGGCCTGATCGCTCGCAGGGTGGCGGAGGTTGCTCAGTCTACCTTAGACATTGTCAGCACTGCTGTGGACTACCCGCTCTGTGAGTTTCTTTAGGTCATAATCACATTTAAATGGCGTATGTATTTTGGTCGCACATTTTGATGACATTATTCACTCATTTTAAATTTGATAATTACAACATATTCACAAAAAATACCAGGATAGAGGTAGCAAATGACTATGGAAGTTGAGAGATACTAAAAGAATGACAAACTAATTACAAACAAGCAATTTTCATGATTGGCGTAAAGTGCGCATCCCCGAAAGATGATCACCACGTGATCAACCCCCAATGTGAATGTTTTTTTTATCCCTCATGGAGACAACATTAAACCACCAAATTTAACTTGCCAATTACTGTACGGATCTTTGTACATGGCATAGCTGAAATGTTTGTACACTGATACATTTTCCAGAATTAGAATGACAAAATAATCTTGATGGCTGTGAAGAGACCCGAACACAAGCAATTAAGAAGTCAATTTTCTATAATGTTCCTTTCAACGATAGTTATGCCTTTATTTATCTATCACACTATCTATCTAGCTAGCTAGCTAGCTATATCTTAAATATATTTATTATTTATTTATTATTGATCTGTCTGTCTGTGTCGGTCTTTCGATTGGGCGGTCAGTCGGTCTGTAGGTCTCTCTTTCTGTCTCTCACTCGCTGTCTCTCTCTCTGTCTCTGTGTCTCTCTATCCCTTTTTATCTCTATCCATCCATTCATTTTTTTAGGATCACAGTTTATTTGTTTATTTTTAATTGATTATTTATTCAGCTATTTATTTATCTACTTAATAATGAATGCATTTTTGGATTGATTTTGTAGGCTTTGTGAAGGATGTGGCTCGACCAGACTACTGGGTCCCGGACCAGGACATCACTCAATGCCAGCAGTGTTCCAAAGTCTTCACTCCGGTCATGCCCAAGCACCACTGCAGAGCCTGTGGTCAAGGGGTCTGCGGCCCCTGTTCCTCACACATGAAGCCCGTCCCGTCAAGAGGTTGGGACCACCCGGTAAGAGTGTGTGACAACTGCTACGGCAGCACCGATAGTCTATAAAGTAAGGCTCCACGTCCCCAATCGAACTAGATGACAACTCGTGGGTCCAAAGAGACTTGTTATCGGGCGATGGGCGAGGACCAGGTTTTTTTCTCATCTCATCTGCCTTTTGATTCCACTTCACGTAGAGGCAAAACTGATCATCGGTCGTGTCGACGGCACAATTCCGCTCCTTTCAGTTGTCTCCATTAAAATATCATGATGGCTTGCAGTCTCACGCCAAGGTACCTGTAGAAAAAAAAGAGCACAAAAGAAGCGGTGTGAGATTTTCAATGACTGCAATAATGCCTTTTATTCTCAAACATGGCAGAAACTTGATATATCCTCGCATTGTATCTTGCAAGGTACAAAAATCACAGAAGGGGATTTTATTGTTCATGCGTTTAGACGTCTCCCCGATGTGAAGACCCTTGAAGGTTAAATTGATGGATGACGGAAAACGGTTTCAGTCGCCTTTGAAGAAATATGTGACTGTGTTGTGTCCGTGACATATTTCTTTCCAATAAATGCTTGAGCTTTCCCTCTATGCTTGAGAAAGCGAGGCTTTCACAGGGATGTCAGATTCATTTTTATCCCGACAAAACCCACGCAGGCATGGGGAGAACATGCAAACTCCACTCAGAAAGACTGGAATTAAACCCTACATCTCTGCACCATGAGGCGGACTAGCTCACCAGTCGCCCAACGTTCCGGAAAACCTCACACATATTGTCTCATTCATTAATATTGTTTATCTATTAAGAAGCAATTTCCAATTGGGCGCTCGACTTGAACGTATCGTAGGTGCCTGTTGTATCGGGAAGGCCAAGTGCATTTTTTGGAATATTTATTGCTTGTTGGGTCATGGGTGTACTGCATAATATGTACACACGGGGGCGCTACAAGAATAATAACATCCTACCACCGTGTGAGTTGAACTAACTGATAAATATCAGCCAGGGGCTTTCTTTGAGGATGAAGTCCTATTTGTAAAAATATATGGTAACTTATTCCTAGTGCAGGGAATCAAACAAGATGAAGAAATATTTGAGTCAATGTGTATCTGACATCGTTCAGGGTGTGCGAAGCAAAGTAGATGCTCTAAGCGAACGACTGATTTCGATGCCACCTAAATTAATTTTTTTCTATCAAACGGATTTTCATTCATTCCCTACTGGTGGTGGACGTTTGTGGTGTTCTTTTTTGTTTTACCCAATGTGGAGCCAACATATAACTTGAGGATAACGCTGTTGGCTTGGGAAAGCTAAACTCTCAATATGTTCCATTTGCGTGTGTACAGTCCTTTATCCAAGTAAATGCCAACTTCATCCCTGTGTTATGCCCTTCAAAATCCGCGATAAATCGAGCCGCCGTGCACCAAATGCATTTACTTCGACCTTGGGTTGGGGCTATGAATGCTGACCACAGGTGGATGCCCGACAGTAAACACACATGCACACACCTTCTCACTTGCATCTAATATATCAACATGACATTCAATGAAAAAGCCTGTCGGATTAACGGTGAGAAATTTGCTGGAAAAAGGCGAGAACATGTAATTAATCACTGTAATTACTGTCTGCTGTAGCATTGGGAGGGCGTTGACAATAGGAACAAATGTGTGTAATTAAGTCTGTCGCATTCAGCCAGTCTGGTTAACATTTCATGCAAGAAAACGGCAGAAGTGCTTCTGCTAGGTAGAGAGAGAGATAAAACATCTTGAAGCCAAGGCACCTTCTTCCTGCAAGTGGAAAATGCAAACCACCTTTTTTTGGTTTGTTTGTTTTTCTAATACAGTATTACTGCATATCTGTTCATATAGTGCTAACACCACTGTTGCCCCTCGCGAGCCTCTGTTGTCTTTTCAGCTGCTATCATTGCTTCAGGCACTATCATTATCATGTATGGCGGTGTACATACCGGCAAATCAACCAGTCGCGCTCACACTCACATCGAAGGGACAATTTGGAGTGTGTGATCAGCCTGTCATGAAGGTTTTTGAACAGTGGAAGGAAACCGGAGTACCCGGAGAAAACCCACTGAAGCGCGAAGAGAACATCCAAACTCCACACAGGAAGGCCAGATGGAATTCAATACCTCTGCACTTTGTGGGTATGTTTTCTCTTTGTGAATACATCTTTATGTATTTATGTATGTTTTCAGAATCAGAATCAGAATCAGAATACCTTTATTCGTCCCGCAATGGGGAAATTTGCAGTCCACAGCAGCAATTGAAGAGGGATGGGGTTGGGGTGGGAGTGAAAGGATAGAAAACAAGATATTCTAAGCATAACAAAATAAAAATGTCAACTGTATACTGTGCAAATGTAGATGTGCAAAAACCGTTCTATAAACAAGACTGTACATAGTGCAGAATCAAGAAATGCATTTAGATATATTGCAACAACCCATATTTACAAGTGTCCAGTTTTTTTTGTTTATTTCATGTAAAATTCACAGCTCTGGGAAAAGCAAAACGAAACAGTGAACCCTGTTTTTGTTGGACTATTTTTCATTCTCTCCAGGTATTAGATACATTTTTTCATACGCTTTGTTCAGTATATATTCTGCCTGCCTCCTTTTTTTAGAGTCCCTTACAATCACAGTCTCGTGACAACTCTCCCCGTCTTCTCTGGTGTGGTCAAGTCACATTTATTTATATAGCCCCTAATCACAAACAAAGTCTCAAAGGGCTTTACATGCCCACAGTTGACAGGTATTTGTGACACGCCCTCCCTGCCCATACCCCGCAGGATGTCAAGGATAAAAAAGAGAAAAAACATCTTAGGAAAACTGCGAATCCTTGAGAAGGGACAGCAGATGGGAGATCTATCTATCTATCTATCTATCTATCTATCTATCTATCTATCTATCTATCTATCTATCTATCTATCTATCTATCTATCTATCTATCTATCTATCTATCTATCTATCTATCTATCTATCTATCTATCTATCTGTCTCTCTCTCTCTCTCTCTCTCTCTCTCTATCTGTCTGTCTATATGTGTATATATATGATATATATATATATATATATATATATATATATATATATATATATATATATATATATATATATATATATATATATATATATATATATATATATATATATATATATATATATATATATATATATATATATATATATATATATATATATATATATATATATATATATATATATATATATATATATATATATATATATATATATATATATATATATATATATATATATATATATATATATATATATATATATATATATGTGTGTGTGTGTGTGTCAGTAAAAACGGAGTTCAGGAATGGCAAACAATATCAAGTACAGTAATTATTTATTATTATTCTATCTATTTGCGATCTATTTGGCTATCTATTACCGGGTTGAGTGGACGCTGGCGCGTGTGGTTGCCGCTGCTCACCCGCAGAAAAAGATATCCTGTGACTGTAAAGTGTCCTTGAGAGTTTTGAAAGGCGCTTATAAATGAAATGTATTATATATATATATATATATATATATATATATATATATATATATATATATATATATATATATATATATATATATATATATATATATATATATATATATATATATATATATATATTATATATATATTATTATACATATATGTTCCGGTGTATAAGGCGCACCCAAAAGCCTTGATTTTCTTCAAAAGATGACACTGCACCTTATACGCAGGTGCGCCTTATATGTGAAGTAATATTGAGCCGCAACTACTGTCAGAAGCCATCGACTCCATTTCCCCCTGTAGAGGTATTGCGTAACTCCAGATCTACTGTAGCGCCTTATAATGTGGTGTGCCTAATATTTGTTTTATATATAATTATATATTATATGTTTTATATATTTATTATATTTGGAATACTTTGTTCATTCATTGAAGGTGTGTCTTATACTCCGGTACGCCTTATATATGGAAAAAGTTAACAAATACACCATTCCTTGGGGGTACGCCTTATACTCCGGTGTGCCTTATACACTGGAATCCTTGATGTATTAACCCATTTACGCCGAGTGTGTTCATATGAACACAGATAAATTCATTTTCAAATTCATTAAGGTTGTTTTTTTGCCACATTATTATTACAGTAAAGTCTCGTTATATCGATATCGGATATATCGATAGTCCCGGTTATATCGATACTATTTCTATGCGCGCACTGAGAAAATTACATGCAAACAGGGTCGGATATATCGATAGTCCCGGTTATATCGATATTTTTTCGGACTCCCTTGAATATCGAAATAACGAGACTTTACTGTAATTATATATACATTTCTTATTGTTAATTATATAACCATTTGAACCTATTTGATACTCTGTTTTCATTTTATTTTGATTATTTAAAAATGAATATATCTGCGTTCATATGAACACACTGTGCGTAAATGGGTCCATAAAGTAACGACTCATTTTTGAAATTTGTAAGGTAAAAAGTCGAAAATGATGCATACATAAACCTAAAAAAATATTCAAGAAAACGCCTACATCGATACTTCCCCCCCCCAAAAAAAACGATATTTGCTCAAAAGGGTCTATTTCCCAATGTTGCCATGCATTGCTTTGTGGGGAAAATGCACGTTAAACACATTTTAGAATAATAGATAATTGAATTGACTGCCATGCATACTAATTGGAACTGCATGAATATCTGTACACAAGTCCATACAAGTTAAGTCTCACGATTTGGTCCGGAGAGTCCCCATTTTGACCACAAGTAATTTTATAAAGCAACTATTGACACAATCCAGACAGTTCATTTGTAAGGTGAAACAAAACAAAATCTAAAAACAAAATACATTTTTATACTAATTGAATGTATAAATAAACAATGAAAGCATGTTTGTGTTTTATTTACTTCTAAGTTACACTTGCTCACATTATTTTAACACGCACCACAGAGTTGCGAGTACGAAAATCTCCCGATTTATGATTTCTGAAACTTAACATTATGAATAATTGTTCACACGTCCCAAACAGTCTTTATGGGCTTTCCCTGTATTTGTGACGTCAAGTGGAGGGTAGTCAGAGTGGGCGGTGTACCGCACAGTTGCGCAGTGGAGGGATGGAAACGTGCCGTACACCCCCCCCCCATCCTTTTTTTCATATGGAAAACATCAATGGGAAGCGTGAATTTGCATGTCCGGCCTTGTGTGCCAATGGGTGCGTTGAGAAGGCAGTCTTAGCGGGCGGAGCCGGAGGAGAGCAACCCAGTCGGTGCAACAGTAAACAAGCAAAGCATCCAAAAGCGATACACTGAACCAATGCTGACTTGAAAGCATCGTTCCTTGAAGCCTTTTTAGCTTCAATGCTTGCGTGAGATTGCCTTATTGTAACGGCTTCGTGTTTTGTGCGTCTTGAGTGTGTCATTGTGAGAGTGCGAGGAGAGTTCCAGCAGCCTGCTTGAGTTACGCCTTAAACAGAGACACTATACATTGCCGTCAGAGAATCAGACAACGGGTGGAGAAGATCTTTGGCATCTTTGGAAATATCCCCGAATTTTTTTTTGGGGTACAATCTCGCGCTGGATTCAAAGGGAGGAGCCGATCATCCGTCGTTGTTGTCGGTGAGTTAGCTGAATTCAATCCAATTCTACGTTCCGTTTTACTTCTGCGGTTGTCGACTAGAATGCGTGTATATGTAACAATAGCACGATGCCCTGAGAGATTGTAGCGTAAATGTTTATAATTGGATGGGTAATTATTGTACCTTTCGTTTCTTTTCTATCGGATACGTGAAATGAATGAAACGTGACACTTCCTTTGGGAGTAGCTCACATTCACAAGCCATCAGAAAAACACAAGGATCTCATGGTAGAACTTTGGACTGCTTTAAAAGCGATGTTAATGTGACAATTATTTTCACATTTTTTTCTGAAGGCAGCTAATTATGCTAGTTTTATTTGTAGGATAGTATCGTAGTCACTGTAAATCAGAAACTTTGACTTCTACTTCTCAGGGACCATCACACTTTCATCAGTCTGTCAACTTTTGTGTTTTTTTCAGATCTCAAAATAAAGAGTTTAGCTTTGAAGGGGGAAAAAAACTCCAGCAACATACTTTAAAGTCTCAACAATTCAATACAGTCTTTTTCAGTCTACGAAGGGACATACCATGGCACCCAAAAATGTATTGGGGCTTCCATTTAAGACAATCTTTTCGTACAATGGCCAGGGAATACATGTACATGCAGTTCCATTGTTTGTTGAGCTCCATCTGTTCCATGACATGGCATTCCGTAGAGAATACTGCTCTCCTCTGGGGTGAGAGGGGGTAGGGGTGGGGGTCTGAACCATTGCTTCAGAGAGCTAGAAAGAATCATGTTGTGCAAACCAACTACAATACTGGCCTGCATGGATGTTACAGTCGTCGGCAAGTGTGTTTTTCGTTGTTTTTGTCATTTGCTTTGTCACATGGTGATGTTGTTATGTAATGTGGACCTGATGTGGTTGTTTTCAATATCTTTGGCCGTAACATTTGTCAAAGAAGAAGACTTTGCTTGGTGGTATCATTTTCTCTGCAGCACGGGTGAAACAGCACTGATTTTGATTGGGAGGAACATCAGTGCCATTGACTGGGGCGCTCATGTTTTGCGCCTGTAATGGCCAGCATTTTCACACACGTTATTCAGTGGTAAAGATCTGCGGTCGGATGGATGCACGGCTTGAGGATCTGTCGATGAGAAGAAATGAGTGTCGATGTGACACTGTAAGTCGCCACTTGGAATTGAAGCGGATTTACACGGGACAGGAGATGAGAGGCAACATCTTTTTTTCTTAATGGACGCTACAGTTTCTTGATGCTTTTACACTTAGCCTGTAGCAGACATTTTCAGCATAGTGTCTTTAATCCACTGGTGAAAAGGACACTTTGATTCATTCGCTCCTCTTTCGTCCATAACTGCTGTAACAACAAAGTGCATGCAGGTAAAGTGGTTAAGATTGCATGACCGGTTGTGTCTGTGTGTGTATTGAAGTCTGAGTTTTAAAGTTTGAAAATATGAAAGCGCTTCGAACTTCTTAGGACAGCTGATGTAGCTAACTGCTGAAAGGTTGTCATGAACACGCCCAAGCCCTCGTCCACCACATGCATACATTCCTCTCATGCACGCTGTCCACATCCGCTCAGACCATTTCCCGTCATACAGCTCTTTTTCCTATTGAAGGTCTTGGCTGTCTTTTGTTGTTCAAACACACGCACCCGCATTCAAGGGGGCAAGGGTTGGCCCAGCTGACAGCACAATATGACTGGGGTCAAAGGTCATCCAGCTGGCCAATCATCGGGCTGGCTCGGGTGGGTCTGCTAAACAAGCAGCTTTGCTTCTGTTACTACCGGTAACCACTTCCTCCCATGTCTGAATACTATACAGTACACGCCTTTGCCTGTATGCTTGCAAATGACGAGTTTGAAATAACGAGAAACATTGCGAGGAAAGTTATGCTTAAACCTCGTGGTCACAATTTGTGCTATGATTCATTCAGATCTTCAGTTAATAAAAACATGCAATTAACTGTTGACCTGAAAAGAGAATTTCCTCTCTGGCGGTGGGATGAATAAAAGGAACACAGTTAGGTAATGGGATGAGAGGTATTTCAAGTTTGTCCTAGAGGGTCGGATGTCTTCCCTGAAAGGTAAATTTGGCAAACTGTGCTAAATAAAGGAGCTTCAGCGCAGAGTGCCAATGCATATGTGGAATTGACAGGGCTTGGAATTGATGCGGATTTACGTGGGACAGGAGTCTCATCATAAAAAAGAGTTAATTCCTAAATTGTATAAGTATGGAGTTATATGAGCTTGAAATGAGGGCGGCTGTCCAAAATACAATACAATACATACATATAAAGTCAAAGTCAGCTTTATTGTCAAATATGCTAATATGCATGACATACAGCACAGATGAAATTACTGTCCTCTCATATTGATTTTATATAGCGCTTTAACAACAGCTGAAGCTGTAAAAAAAGCGCTAACATGAAAAAAAAGCAAAACGCTGCCCCCTAGTGGAAAAAAACATTGCCAGAGGCCATGGCTAGTGCTTTATTGGCACCCAAGCATGGAAAAAAACTAAACTTGAACAAATTCGGGAATGGCGCTCTACGTCATGTTTTCAATGCCCAAATAAATTTGTGAATGAGTTAATACCGTCTCTTCTCATGAACAGTTTCTGTCGGCTGACAATTGGAACTTTGGCTCTGCCTACTCTGTTGTTAACAATCGTTCTGTCTTCGTCAAACAACAATTAACAATTCAACGCTATATTTAATGGGTTGACCCACCCTGGTCGCCCACTCCTCCATTATTGGCAAGTTTAGCTGCACTAGGCTGACATTTGAGGTGGCAGTGACAGCCTAACAGCAAGGTGATGGTGGGCAACCATGCTATGTGCCGACTGTTCAGTGGAACATTACCTCTGTAGCATCACCTGCAATAGTTGGAAGCAGTATCGATGCTATGACTCATTGTTGCTATGGTGAGCAGCTCTGACAGCATAGCTGCTGATGAAGAAGAACTGACTCCACTTTTCCTTCCTCAATCTCTCTCTCTCTCTCTCTCTCTCTCTCTCTCTCTCTCTCTCTCTCTTACTTGCTCTCTGTCCGTCTCCATCAGTCGATCTGCCTCTTCTTTTCAGCACCTTCCTTCTATTCTCTCCTCGCTCTTGTCCTTGTAACAGACAAGACAGACAGCTGCGTGCTCTCTTATTTTCATCTTTTGCTGCGCAGCATCCGCCACACTCCTTCAACTATTAATTCTTTCTTCCTGAACCGTTATACTGTACCTCGGTTTACGAACCCCTTGGCTTACAAAGTTTTCGGTTTACGAACGTTAAATTTAAGAACATTTTAACTTGGCATACAAACTATTTTTCGGCATACACACAGAGCGCCACAATGGGTGATGTGTCGTTCGCGAATGAGCCTGTTCTCCTAACAAGGAAATGGCAGGCGACTTTTTTTGTCCTCTATTCCCCACCCCCAGTCTTCGGTTAAAGCCACATGATTGGTCAAGAACGCAGCAGTGGGAAGGGGGGTAAACATTAAAGAGACAGGCAGATGACAGAGAGAGTGAGAAAATGGATAGAAAACTGTTAAATTTGGACTTGTTTAAACTTTGATAGTTCAAAGGCGGAGTGTAGACTGCAAGGTTAAAATATCCCATCAATAAGGCTCCACAAATAACCCGCACAAGCCATCTGTATACGTAATGCAAAAAGCTATCAACCCAGCTAAACAGAACACAATTGATGAGGAACTCATGAGCTTTCAAGTTAAAATAATAGTTTCAAGGTTGAATAGTCATTGTCATTATTGAGTCTTAACACCCATTTTCCCACTGATGAGAAAATAGAAACAGTAAAATGCTTGTTAAAAAACGTCAAAGCTTCATTGTTCCATTTTAGCCTCTGCAGCTGGGTCACACACATGGTTCCCAGCTGTCTCTACTCCTATCACGAAAACAGAAATGAGTCAAAAATGATCCCTCAAAAAGAGTATGCCTACAAATGTGTGGGTGTCGCATAATGCACGACCATGAAAAATAAGTATTTTGCAGTAGACCAAAACTACAAGCAATATTTGGCAAACTGATGGCATTTGTGTCAATTTTACTTAAGCATTTTGATGTAATAGTTTGTACTATGCCATGTTAACTCACATCCAGTGGTAAACTTAAATTCCCAACCTGCAGAAGATCCGGGTAACATCCGACCTATGACCGGCTCGACTTACGACCACCCATACTTACGACCATGACCTCCAGACTCTATTTTTTAATTCTACACCTGGGACCGCAACGCGCTAGCAGGCCGGCAACGTGTACGACAATTTTGGCCAGCCAGCATCTCACTCTCGCACAGCAATCGACGTGTGATGACACCAGAGAGGGAGTTTGCGAGTCATTTAGCCTCAGAGTCTCGATTCAACATTTCGAATGGATTTCGACTTACGATCATTTCTACTTACGGCCGTTTGGTCGGAACGGAACTCGGTCGTCATTCGGATGTTAGCTGTATACCAAAAGCAGGATTCAAATGAAGCGTTGATGTGAACTTTTCACAGTGTTGCATCACCGAAAGCCACTTGGTTTTGAAAATGTATTTTCTACGTCACACATAGCACAAGCACAAGAGCCCGGGGACACCTTAATGGGATATATTCACCAAAATTATTTGTCGCCGGCCGTGGATTGGGCTCTGGATCAGCCGTGTTCGACAACTATTTGTCGTTGGTATCATGGCTTAAAAAAGAAAGGTGTATAAAACGGTGGTGAGACCAGCCATGATGTTTGGCCTGGAGACAGTGCTGGAGGTAGCAGAAATGAAGATGTTGATGTTTTCTTTGGTAGTTACCAGGTTGGATAGAATCAGGAAAGAGTACATTAGTGGGACAACTCATATTAGGCAAAGTCACAGAGGCTAGACTGATATGGTTTGGACATGTCCAGAGGAGAGAGAGCGACTATATCGGGAGAAGGATGCTGAGCCTCGAACTGCCAGGCAGGAGTCCGAGAGGAAGACCTAAGAGGAGATTTTTGGATGTTGTCAAAGAAGACATGAAGGTAGCTGGTGCGAGAGAAGAGGATGGAAGACACTGATTCGCTGTGGTGACCCCTGAAGGGAAAGGCCGAAAGGAAAAGAAGAAAAATGAGCTTAAAAATACAATGGGTTTTCTTAGAAAAATTAATAATGCTCAAGAAGCCATCTTTAATCCAGCATCTACTCTGAATCGATGAAAAGGATTCGTCAGCCGTCATCTATACTTCTTTGAAGGTGTCGGACGTTTCACTCCTTATCCGAAGAGCTTCGTCTGCGAACTAAAGTTGTGCTGGTACCTCTGGCCCTGTATATATCCCTAATGGTGAGAGCTGGCTGTGCCAGCCCTGTGCTCTGATAGGTCTCTTCCCTAATTGGGGGAGCTGTAGACTACTCCCTGAAACTAATCTGATTGCCCCATTGATCTGTCTGATTACCTCTTATGTTCACTGCCTGGCTTTGATAGCCCCATTAGCATGACAAAAGAAGTAATCAGATTAGTTTCAGGGGAGTAGTCCCCAACTTTAGAGCAGGGACCTAGCGGTGCAGAGAGCTGGTACTGCCACCTCTGTCCATTAGGGATATACAGTATTCCGACCACCAACTACTGATGTCCAGGCTATTTTAGAACTCCCCATTAACATTGATTTTCTATGAAGTTTCAAGGCTGAATGTACTTAGCATCATCATTCTCAATATATTTCTGATTTCATTTTCCCAGTTTTGACTGAGCTATGCTGAAATGACCTGACTTCCCATAAAGGAATATCGATTGATTTTACTAGAGACGTTAGTTTTCATTGCTATGTCGTCAGAGTGATCAAAACAGTGTGTAGACTGACTCTTAGTCAGAGGTGGGCAAAGTTTTTGACTCACGGGCCGCATATACTAAACCTAAAGCAATAAATGTAGTGTGTGCAAACCTCATAGCACAGTAAGAACACTACAACCCAATTTATTAACTGTCTTTCAAATGTGAAAAATAGCCCTTATCAGTTAATACATTTGTCTCAAGGAATATGCAAGATATGGCATTTACATAGTATTTCGCAGATACTGATTTACGCGCAAACAGTGCACGTGTATCGTTGCCAAGCACACAGACATAGGCTGTAGTTGAAATTTGCATACTCGGCACGGCAGCCAATCAGAAGCCTGTTTCATGCTTCGGACTTTCCCAATCATTCTAAGGTTGTGCATTTGCATATCATTTTCCAAAATAGATGCACAGAACCTCAGCCCACAGGAAAAATTGAAAAGAAGCTAACAAAATTCGTGACGCTACAAAACGTAAACTTACATTATACCGTGACTGTGAAGTGTACGTGAGAGTTATGAAAGGCGCTTAGTGGCTTGTAGCAGACAACGCAATGCAAACATTGCATTGTGCACCATGACGACAAACGACAACTGGAGCAAAATCTTCAGCCACGGATATTTACCGTAATTTAAGCAAGGTAGCATTTGTGGAAAGTACAGCCTTAATTAAAAAAAAATATATATATACTTTGCGCTTGTCTTATTGTGTTTCAAGTTGTGAAAAATGGGGCAGGCAGCTTTATGGCCGGCCACTTTTCAGAGTTGTCTGTCCTGTTGTCCGCTCACTTTTTGTCATGACTTTCAGACACTGTTTTTACTATAATTTGGACAAGTTCGGCGGGCCGGATTAAAAAGCCTAACGGGCCTTATGTGGCCCGCAGGCCGCAGTTTGCCCATGGCTGCTCTAAGGGGTGATATTCCTACTCAGAATCGTAGCAATACAGAATAGCGGAGTTGGCAACGTGGTTCAGCAAGGAGGTTGTGTGATGTAATGAGAACACTGTGGCCTGATTAGTGTCCCTTCATCTCTGTTGCTCATGTCATTCTCGGTGGGTGAGTGGCATGCTTCCTTCTTATCACCCCTTGTCTCCTGTCTTCGCCTGTGTGAGATTAACAGTGGGAGGTCATGTTGGGTGTGGTAGGATCAAGTAGCGGAAAAGACAGTCAGGCTTCTCGGAGGTCACCAGATGGCCACTGAGGTGACGTGCTCGTGTAGAAGACAGGTTGATGCGTTGGGGTCTGTTTCCGGCCATGTGTGTATTTTGCCTTCTTTTTGGCTAAGTATGTGCCACGTCGGGACTGCTTCTTTCTCTGCATTCCTAAGCACTTGGCAGCTTTGAAACGTTTTTGCTCTTGCCTACACACACACACACACACACACACACACACGCACACGCACACGCACACGCACACGCACACACACACACACACACACACACACCAGATTTCAATGTCTCATTTCCTTACATTATATTCACATCCAGAAAGCCAGCTTCGATAATTCATAATTCAAACAATGCCTTGTCATGCAGGATAGGGGCCTTCGAGAACCAGAATTGGTGACCTCTATCTGCAGTACCTCCAATCTGTTCACTTAATAATTGTCTGTTTCGCTTTTATGAAGAGAAAGGGGTAGCAATAAAAATGCACAGCTGTTTTGTGACTGATAACATTTGACCTCAGTTTAGTTGTTGTATGAAGCAAAGAAGCAGAGATTGGCATTGTGTGCATGGATGTATGAATTGTAGTGGAAATTTTGAGGTAAAATGTGACAACATTTCAAGAGGAGAAGAACAGAGAAGCCCATGTCTACAAGCAATTCAACAGACTGGATCAAGGAAATAGTCGCGTTTGTGATGCTAGTTTCTTATCTGGTGAATTCTCATGCCCATTTGGTTTCTATGACTTGCAATGTTGATCAAATGTATGTGTGAGTGTTTAAGTTGTTTGGGTGGGTACTTTTGTGCACAAGAACATAACTATGTAAATGAGTGGGGAAAAAAAGTTGTAATGCAAATTCAAGACAATAATGGTCCGTATTAAAATGGAAAGTTTTGGTCATAAAAGTACAATGAAAGGTACCACCTACACTAACAAATTTGATTAGATTTGATTAGATTAGCCTTTATTAGTGTCCTCCATACTTATTTTTCCTGTTTTCATATATGATGATTAATTGTGCAGCATGTTCTACCGTAGACAAATTCCTTGTGTGTTCTACATACTTGGCCAATAAAGATGATTCTGATGAGTGATCATTTATTTAAAAAACGAAAACTGTGAAACTAAGCATTTGGTCCGAAATGAAAAATAGCAATATCCTCCGTGTTTTTGAAAAAACAAGTGTTCTATATAGTTATGTAATTCTCATCGGACATTGTCTGGCTTGTATAGGTTTGTGTATGTATCGATGAAAAGTTTTCTTCAGCCGTCATCTGTACTTCTTTGAAGGTGTCGGACATTTCACTCCTCATCCGAAAAGCTTCGTCAGCAAAAAAAGTCTCAAAGAACTAACGTTTTTGTTCGCTGACGAAGCTTTTCGGATGACGAGCGAAACGTCCCACACCTTCAAAGAAGTACAGATGACGGCTGAAGAAACCTTTTCATCGATGGACCACTCCTGTACGACTGAGAGCTTACACAGACGTTTGTGTATGTAGGTCTTGTGTTCTGCCATACAATCTGTCCCTATCCACCCTATCCAATATTCACACTGATCACTAACGCTTGAGGGTAAAGACATGGAGGAAAGGAGGCCTTGGAGTAAGAGTTTTTGGATTGAAAGGAGGGCAGATGATCATATTTTTTGTGCTAGCTAACTTTACTCAAAACTGACACCTGAATGGTTAATTGTTAGCTACGATTCTCCTATTGACAGATGGTTGAGTGTGGTGTGTGTTAGCCCGCATTTTGTTAAATGGGAGTTTGCATGTAAAAAAAAAGGGGTGGGGGGTGGGCAGAGGTCAGTGGCACAGCTGGCGAGATCCCCTCTCCAACCAGCTGCTGCCTCAAAAGAGTGTGTCAGCAGCCTGCTTGGCTGTCTGGCTTAAAATGTTCTCTAGTCCACTTTTTACCTTCTGTTACCCTGCAGACTCAGCCCAGCTGTTCCAAAATCTTCCAGCTATGTTTACACACAGTCAATATTGGGGTTAAGGTCAAAATTCCGGTGACACATTCGGTCTGACTCATTTACATGAATGAGCAGACACTTCATCAATTGAAATATCCCGATTTTAAATGGTGACACACTGACAATGTCGAAAGGCAAATAGACCACATTTCTGCTACCACATTAGAAAAATACACAGAAAAAACTGTCACCACACTAATAAAGAAATTGGTGCTTGGATTCTGCACCCTCATTTTCATTGTTCTTTTGTTGCAGACAGTTTCATGGAATCTGTCTTCCATGGCCTTGCAATATGCTTGCTAAGTTTCATGCTATGAATAACAATATGAGTGTCAATATAGTTTGAATGCAGGGTGTTACCTCTATTTATGAAATTAATATGCCCTGAAAGAATATTGGTAACTAGAAAATTTGGAAGTCGAGACACGTTGTCCATGGTAACACTCTAATCCGTTCCAAAGCCCCCAAAAATCTGACATAAATGTTTAGTAATGTGTTCCATGCCATGATGTGAATGTGAATATACAGTAAAGTCTCGTTATATCGATATTCTCGGGAGTCGGAAAAAATATCGATATAACCAGACTATCGATATATCCGATCCTGCGGGCATGTAATTTTCTCCTTGAGTTCATAGAAATAGTCTCGTAATAAGCAGTACTATCGATATAACGAGACTTTACTGTAATTTGAATGTAGAGTGGTACCTCTACTTATGAAATGAATGCGCTCTGAATGATATTTCATAACTAGAAAATGTTATAAGTCGAGAGACTTTCCATGAAAAAACTCTAATCCGTTCCAAGCCCCCAAAATTCAGATTTAAATGTTTTGTAAAGCATACAAATGCATACAAATATGTCACAAATACATGTTACAATTCGATTCTTGCACAATAAATGAGAGTTGAGCAACATGTAAAAAACAAAGAATAAAGAAGACACATTCGTACGTAGAGGGGTTTATTGTAGTGCATTTTACTGACTGGAAACGTGGCACAATATCAAATATTTATATTTAAGAAAACTTCATTTGTGACCATCCCTCTTTTATATTTATGAGCCATAAATATAGATAAAAAGAGAAAGATTTTTCAAATGGCAATATTTTCCGCTTATTCCTCTTTAGGGTTGCGCGGGGGCGGATGGGGTGGAGCCTATCCCAGCCGTCTTCGGGCGCTAGACAGGGGCCACCCTGAATTGGTTGCCAGCCAGCGCCATTCCCGAATTTGTTTTTTGGGTTTTGTTTTTTTCTTGCTGGGGTGCCGATAAAGCGCTGGCCAGACCTCTGGCAATGTTTTTCCCTTCCACAAGGGGCAGCATTTCCCTTTTTCTCCCCCATGTTAGCGCTTTGTTCCAGCTTCAGCTGTTTGTATAGCGTTGCATAAATCCAGATGTATGTATTGCATTGTATTTTGGACAGCCGCTGTCATTTCAAGCTCATATAACTCCAGACTCATATAATTTAGGAATTACTTCATCACTCTATGTTTGCTCTGGTGAGCAAACCTTCCTCCCTCCCCGCCTCTCTCTTCCAGTGCTATTGTTCCATCGATGACAAGGCCCACGTGCCCCCTTTTCAGGCTCTTAGTGGTGTTGGAGGGGAGTCGGCGGGCTCTTTGTCTGGCGTCCATTGTTCCAGGCACGCGCTCCGGTTTGACGGACACACGTGCTGATAAAAGAGAAAGGAGGAGGAAGATGATGATGAGGAGGAAGAAGGCCCCACCGCTGGCCATTCTTCTCAATAGTGGTGTAGTGGCGACGGTGAAAAGACGAGACACGCTGACCATCTGCGGTGCCTGTCTGTAATCTACTGACTGCAAGAACACGCGTAGACACTCATTTAGTTTGCAAAAGAATACCTCTCTTTTGTCTTGTCACACTTTACCAAGGAAACAATATCTCTGACAGAGTTTTCTTTAGCTTTTAATGCCGTTTTTGGTGTTTGCGACAGACTCAAACTATCAAGATAAGGTTGTAGTAGAACTACTCTGTGATAGAAAGTGACAACGTTCAAACGATGTCAATAACCTTCTCAATACCTGAACATTTCTGATATTCCATGTCGATTACTCTCAGAAGCCAGAAGTCAATCCACTGGCAGGAATATTATGTTGCTGCTTGTTAAGCGAGTCTAACTTGAAAATGTTCCTGGTTGCCAGTAAGATGAATGTCAAGTGTTCTATTGACAGTAGAAAGTTATAAGCGGAAATGACGTCTGTTTGCATCAATGGGTGAGATTGGGATATTCCAATTGATCATATTTAGCATGTATACGGAACAATTCACATTACTGCACGTAAATGTGTTGTCCCGAATGTTTCACAAACCCACATTTTCTCTGTACTGTGGTACCACTACTTATGAAATTAATTGGTTCAGGAAGACATTTCTTGACGAGAAAATGTTTGAAGTCGAGACGTGTTTTCCATGTAAATGCCCTAATCCGTTCCAACCACTCCCAGAAAACAGACCAAAAATAAAAATGAGAAAAATGGACTGACCGTCAGATTGATCTGTAGATGTCTCTTTAACAGATGCATATGCATTGAGTCAACATTTTATCGACCGTAATGTGTAAGAGATGTTCATAAAGGAGAAACTAACGCTAATATGAACTCACTGTTCTTCATTGTGCTGGATTGGCCTTCTATTTAAACGTTTTCTTCCTATCAAATTTTCATCATGTGATTTGTGTCGAGAAAAGCACTTTTAGACCAAGGACGGGCAGAGTAATTGAGGAAGATTTTAAAAGGCTCTAAAAGCCTATTGATTTTCGACTTTGGGCCTTATACATAATTGCTTGACATGCATACTTGTACATAATGCATGAAAATGTTGTTTGATGGTCAGCATTTTTAAAATAGGAGAAATGCAGCCCCAAAATGACTGTTTCAGAATGGGTTCCATTTGAGTCAATAGAGCAGAATCCTGTATGTGTAGTCAATGTTATGATTATTATATTTTTAATATTTCCATTTTTACACATGGCTTGACAGTGCATCACACTGACAGAGCCTCTCATTGTGCTATTCTCCTTAGATCCAATAGGGGTGCTCCTAAACAAGGCAACAGAATGCACTCTGTGCCTTCAACGGCCAACCTCTTCCCACCCTCTTCACCGCATGAGGCAATCAGTGATTTCGCACAAATTCTATCTGATTTGGACTCTGAGAGCAGCAGGAGGCTGGCTCAGCTCCGGTCCTTCTGTCACCCTTTCAGATACTCCCCCTCAAGAGCTTGCATCTGAAGAGACAAGGAATTTCTAGCCAGGAGTCACTTTGTTAGTACAATACTGAAAAAAAAAACTATATATATATATATATATATATATATATATATATATATATATATATATATATATATATATATATATATATATATATATATATATATATATATATATGTGTGTGTGTGTGTGTGTGTGTGCGTGTGCGTGTGCGTGTGCGTGTGTGTGTGTGTGAATGAAGGCGGTAGTGCGAAACAACCTAAACCACTGTCTGTAATAAAAGAATCCATTACAATTAGATATAAGGAGACAGTATAATCTTAACACAACTGTGTGTATATAAATATGTATTATAGATTATAGAAAAGTAAACACAAAAGTACTGCAATTAATATAAATGTTTTGCAATGGAGTCCTGATGAATTTGACTTTTGAGGTCCAGACAATATATCCTCTCAATTACGTTTACCGCAGACCTTTTTTTAAATCAATTTATCATTGCTCCCAGGCACGTTTTGGTGCTTATACACATTGTGAGTTTAAAAAATAAAATTATTTGGCCTATAAAAAGAGTGGGGGGAAAATTATTGATTCATTATATTAATGCATTTGTATGTATTGATGTTTTTTTTTAATGAAGGCTCCACAAATGAAGTCACTGATTTGCAAAACTCTTCCACAAAGAAAAAAAAAAGTATTTTCTGCACTATAAGACGCACCTAAAAGAATAGTTTTTTTTTTCAAAACCTGACCATGCACCACATAATCCGGTATGCGTTATGTATGGAAAACCTTTTAGAATATGTCATTCGTTGAAGGTGCGCCTTATATTCCAGAAAATACGGTCTATAATAAAATGCGTTTGCATAATATTCATATACACAGAGATTTCATAAATGCACTTTATGTTGGGCCTACTTTAGATACTTCAGTCCAGAATGAATGAATCATTTTGGTTCATATGCTCCTGCTCTTACTGTCTGTATTACTGTGACATTTGTGACACTTTTTGACCTGATGCAGTTCCAGCTGTTATCATTTTACCACTCATCTCCTGCACTCTTGACCAGTGCATCAAGAACAGATGGAGTGCAAAAACCGTGTCAACACCCGCTACAACACGCTTTACCACCACTCTACTCATCTTCTTCTTTCTCTTGTTTTTATCTTGTCCCTCCAGTCTTACCCCACCGCCAGAAATCGGGGGTCAGACATTGATTTATCGGTTATTTATAGCACAGCTGTGAGCATGTACGCTTGTGCAGTGTTTGATTGTTTCTGTACATGTGTACAACAGACGTGGATGGTGGGCAGTTGTAATTGCATTTGCATGAGTGTGTGTGCGTGCGTGTGTGTGAAGTCTCCTTTTCCAAGTTAATCTCTTAAGAAGAGGTGTGGTTGTCTTGGGCTGTACGCCTGCTCCTCAGTCGGAGTGGCGATATCATCACAGAAATCTCTCCTGCGCTCATCCCGCCCGCCCCCTCCCTCCCCCTTGTGCCGCTGTCGCCGCCACAGCCATTCGCCTCAAAAACCTCGGCTCGTCACCTCTGCGATCTTCTCCATCTACGATGAGTTCTTGCGGTGATGCCATCGAAAGCAGGTGAGTCAGAGAGGCTACGGCTGTCGCCGTGTTAGTTTTTTTTTTGTGCAGGAACATGCACGGTGCCATCGCTTTATGCTTTTCTGTATTTGTTTAGACTCCAAACTGGGTCACTGCTGCACGAGTGATCACTAATACATTCCATTTCGCTCGCTCAGCCTTATAGCGGTTAACAGAAATGCTATATTTTTCCCGATGGCTGGTGTGTTTTCGGCGAGAGTCGGCTTTCAAATCCTGACAGGGTCTGGTCTAGCCTGTGTCCACGGGGTTCATCGTCCATAATAATAGCCTTAGCAGATACTTAGCCAACTACATACCCATATGGAAGAGATTACAGATGTTATATGTATGCAAAAACCCAGCATATCGTTTCTGTGTCGTTTGCCGTTCAGGAGTATTCTTTTGAACATAGAGAGGTGCTATGAGCATTTGGCATGCATGCCTTTGCCACAGCAGAAGGTATGTTTTCAATCAAGTCGCGTAGCCTGGAGGATTTGCTTTAATTCCCAGGAGTTTCAAGACCCTTTTCGCTTCTTTCTCTCTGGTCTCGAGTCAAGGCAGTAGAGAGAAACAGTTGGTAATGTGTTTTGTGAAACGCAGAAAGAAAAAGGCGCAGAGTAAGGAAACGTCACAAGTGGAATGAGGACAAATGAAGAAAGAGCCGCAGACGGGACGGAGATGAGAGGAGGGGTGTGAAAGTTGGGTTTGAAAAGGCGACAAAAAAGAGATGAAGAGAGAAGAAAGGTCGGGTATGAATCTGGACCAGTAGATATATCGCCTATTACAAGGCAAGAGAGATGGTTAAAAATGGCTTTCGAGGTTGCTCTTCACAGTTTAGTTGTGGAAGAAATGTTAAAGATACCGTGTACACGTTCTCCATTCGGGCAGATGTTTTCCCCCAAAATGCATAACTTCCAAAACTATGAGGTAATATCTGACGTATTTTGGCTGAGTGGACCGGAAATTCTCTTTGGATTGACTCAGACTGTAGACCTTTGAATATATTTTTTTTTACAAATGCAGTGGCCTGTCTTTCATTGAACACAACATGAATTCCAAGAAAAAAAGCAATCAGAAAAAAAGGGTGAGAGTTACAGTAAGGTGTGATTAGTGGGAAATGTAGGCGAGCACTGAGTGTGTGTACACAGCTAGACATAATAATAACAATAATAATTATAAATGAAATGGATTATTATTATTAACGCCTTTCGAAACTCTCAAGGACACTTTACAGTCACAGGATGAGTTTTTTTTCTGTGGGTGAGCAGCAGCAGGCACGTGCGCCAGCGTTCACTCAACCTGGAATAACTCAAATAGAAAGCTAGCTAGCTCGATAATAACCAGCCATATATCCAGCCAGCGAATCAATAGCCAGCTAGATAGCCAGCTCTAATAGCTACCCAGATAGCCAGCTAGATAATCTATAGCCAGCCAGATAGCTAATAGAAAGCAAATAGACAGCAAATAGATTCTCAAAACAAAGCGTGTGAAAATCTGGATTTTTGATAAAGCCCTGATCAGACCTCTGGCAATGCTATCTCCCCTCCACGAGGGGCTAGCATCTTCCCCCTGTCCATGCCAGCGCCCCGTTACAGCTTGAGCTGCCGTCAAAGCGCTATATTTCCTGGCTAATGGTACCCTCTAGTGGACTTGTAGTAAACTACACCACACTTGTTTTCAGTCTGGATTGATTTAGACGGAGCATTACTGAAAGCCTAGCCATGAAATTCTCGGAATTCTGACTTTATCCTCAGAACTCTGACCCCAAAGCGAGAACTCTGACATGATTCTTCACCGATTCAATAATTATACAATACAATACAGACTGATTTATATAGCGCTTTAACGACACCTGAAACTGTAACAAAGCGCTCAACATGGACAGTTACCATATAGAAGAAATAAACTAGTCACAAAAAGTGAAGAAAGCACTAAAGAGTGAAAACAAGATCAAGTCGGAATCATGCTGAGTCAAATACCAAAGAATACAAGTGAGTTTTGAGGAAGGGTTTAAATTTCGGTAGCCAGGTACATGCCAAATGTTCAGTGGCAGGTCATTCCACAGAGTGGGATCAACAACGGGAAAGGCTGGATCCCCTCTGAGCCTCCGTTTAGTTTTTGGCACCTCTAATAATGTCTGGTCAGCAGACCTGAGGTGCTGGGGAGGTGTGTAGGGGTGGATGAGCTCGGAGAGGTCATTTCAAGATTTGAAGACAAATAATAAGATCTTGAAAAGAACGCTAAAATGTATAGGGATTTAGTGAAGGGATGCCAGCGTTATGTGCTCCCTCTTACGGGTACCAGTCAATAGCCAAGCAGCAGCAATCTGGACCAGCTGGAGACGCTTCATGGAGGATTGCTTGACCCCAAAGTAAAGCACATTACAGTAATCGAGCCGAGATGTGACAGGCATGAATTACTGTTCCAAGATGATCATCAGAAAAGAGTGGTTTTATTTTCGCCAATTGCCGAAGATGAAAGAAGCTGCATTTAACAACAGCACCAATTTGTCGGTCAAGTTTAAAGGACAACCGACGCCTTTGGACAAATTGTGTCCATAATTTGTAAAATCGCTTCAAATGGCTTCTACTGAGCGTATTTTACAAAGATTCCACCGCACATAGCTATATTTTACGTTTTAAGACTCGCGCTGAATATTCCGAAAGTCTTGTTTTTGAGTTGGCGACGAGTCCTAACCCTACTTCACTGAAGAACCGAGAAAGGAAATACCTTGCATCACCTCAATGCATTTTGCGGTACTTTGTTTGGTCTGAAAACTTTGTGTTGATCCGTGTTGATGGCGAAATTAGAAGGAAAACACATAAATAACGCGATGGTGAATCGGTGTGTGTTGCGGCAAGACTTCTACAGTGTATTTGATGTTCGCTTACAAAACGTCCCATGAGACAATTTCCCCGGAGCTTTGTCGCCATCTTCTGCTTTTTTTTGGGTACTGTGAGTACTAATGAGTTTGTCACTACATTTCTCCCCAGATGCATCAAAATGACAGGAATCAATTATTTAATCGATTGCAAACGTATGATTTCCTCTTCAGAACTATTTCAATCATATTCATAACTGGATGAGTAACAAGAAAGCATCTTTTCCGAATCTGAAGCCATTGTTTTGATTCTCGAGCAAGGCAAGACGTCTTGGCGTTACACCACGAACAAGGAGGCGGGGCCTTCTGAAACTGGCCACTTCCGGTTTCAATTTGAAGTAGTTTTTGGACACTTTTAGTCATTTTTATTGGTGTTTTGCATTTGACTAAAAATATCATACTGCATGTTTTGGGTATTTTAGATGCTATAAAACGTGTTTCTGATGTCAGTTAGGAAACAAAAAAGTGATGTCGGTTGTCCTTTAAGACCCAATTTTGAGACTGTTGACTTCAGATAAGGAGCCAGGGGGCCCAGGTCTACAGGATGAGATGCACATGGGACACTGGGACCAAACAGTATCATTGATTGAGAGCTATTTGTTTGTTTGCATAAATGCAATATCATTCATGCATATGAAGCAGCCATCCTTCTTTTTTTGCAGTTTAGTTGGTGCAACGTAGCAAACGCAGGTTGGCCTCCGATGAATTTGTGACTTTACAAAAGTTAATTCAAATGAAACCGCAATACGGTTGCCCTATGATGAATTTTTGTACGATTTCAGAGATTTGTTATGGATTTTCAGATGCCCCATGGTGAACACAGAGAAGTAAAAATACAAGTGGCACCACAGCATGACAACATGATCGTGGAGAATAATATCGACTGCACTTTGGATTCCCAAGTAGACCCAATTTCAGTCACTTTTACAGCACAAACAATAGTAAGGGCATAATCAGGCGCGCGAGCATGTGCAATACATGAATGTCAATATGTGCTGAGCTAGCTTGATCTGGTACGCGCGCTTTCCACCCTTCCGAATTCAAGCGCAGATGATATTGGATGCTTCCTCTACATAACCTCAACATCACCACTTCATCTACCCCCCATTCTCAAAAATATCTTATTTATCGAAAAAGATTAACTAATTCACTGCCATTCCGAATTTTAAGGGAAGAATTGAAAGTATGACGTTGAGCGCGATTCCTAAATGTGTTCGTTTTTTGTTTTTTCTTGATTGGGTGCCAATAAAGCGCTGGCCATGGCCTCTGGCAATGTTTTTCCTTTCCACAGGGGGAGAAGCTGTTGTTAAAGCATTATATAAACCAATATGTATGTATTGCATTATATTTTGGACAGCCGCCCTCATTTCAAGCTCATATAACTCCAGACCCATATAATTTAGGCATTAATTTTTTTCTGATGAAAGAAGAGAGTCTAAGGTTTCTAACGCTGTATTGAATGTTTATGTAATGTCTAAAACTCAATATTCTGTGGGTCAATGACAAAAACCCTGGCACTGGAGTGGACACAGTTTTGCACATCTGGCAGTGAATGAGTTAATTATAGCAGAATTTAAAGAGCAGTCTCCATCTTTGTTTGCTTGATGTTGATTTATTCAGATGGCAGATTGACAATCAAATATTGTAATGAAAATCCACCTTCCCAAAATTCACCACAGCTTTCGTCACCAAGGGGAATATTTAAAGCTTATTATGCAGATGACCACCCGCTAATGAGCTTTCTTTAATGCCTCTCCATTGCCAACGACTCCTGTGAAACATAATATTGAAGGCCTCGAGGAACGATATTCTGCTTGTGTGTGTGTGCGCAAGAGAGCCCAAAGAGAGAAAGATGGAGAATGACAGAGAAAGCAGTCCCCAGTGGATGCCAGGCTGTCTGCTTCAGCTGTCAATTTGCATCAGTCAGTTGCGCACACACTCACACACTCACGCTTACTGTAATACACTCTGCTGATCTCATTGCGTTGTTGCTAGAGAGCAATTGGGGATTTTGACTGAGTGATTTCTGCAGCCATGATATTGACCTGGAAATGTTCAGAGTGACACAGTTGTCTGTGACTTTCAGATACCGACAATTACAGTACAGAACATGTTTTGTGTTGTGATATGGTTTTCAGCATGCTGTCCTATTGTAGGGTTTTAACAATAAACCAGTAAGAGCCAGTCACTTACTTAATATAAAGTTTGATTTAGATTACTTCAGGTTTAAGGATTTCAAACTAAAAATATACAAAATCAATCAATTTTTACATAATCTGTAATGTGTCAATGTTTTGGCGGCCTGCTAGCGCACGTGCACTCCTGATATTGGTGCAATCAATATTTCAGATGGCCTTGCCAATACAGAATTGTTATTTGCCATTAACTCATTCACTGCCATTCACGAATGTATTCGGGAATTGAAAATATGACATAGAGCGCCATACCCGAATTTGTTTGGGGTTTGTTTTTTCATGCTTGGGTGCCGATAAAGCGCTGGCCATGGCCTCTGGCAGAATTTTGCTTTTTTTCCATTTTAGCACTTTGTTCCAGCTTCAGCTGTTATTCAAGTGCTATAAAAACCAATATGTATGTACAGTATTGCATTGTATTTTGGACAGCTGCCCTTATTTCAAGCTCATATAACTCCAGACCCATATCATATTGGAATTAACTTTCTGTGCTTTTAATTAACTTTCTGATGAAAGACGAGAGTCTATGGTTTCTAATGCTGTATTGAATGTTTACGTCGTCCTAAAACTAAATATTCTGTGGGTCCTGGAATTCAAGTGACAATGACAAAAACCCTGGCAATGGAGTGGACACATTTTTGGACGTCTGGCAGTGAATGAGTTAAGGTATGTTGATCTGGCTATGAGAAGCTGAACACACACACACACACACACACACACACACACACACACACACACACACACACACACACACACACACACACACACACACACACACACACACACACGCACGCCCGCGCGTAAAGAAATCGTCCACCATGACTTCATCCTAAACACGTGGCCTCATTTATCTCTATATAATCATACTCTTTATTTTGAATACACGCTCCACCTGTTGTCCGTGTGTGTGTGTGTGTGTGTGTGTGTGTGCGTGTGTGCGTGTGCATGTGCGTGTGCGTGTGCGTGTGCGTGTGTGTGTGTGTGTGTGTGTGTGTGTGTGTGTGCGTGTGTGTGTGTGTGTGTGTGTGTGTGTGTGTGTGTGTGTGTGTGTGTGTGTGTGTGTGTGTGCGTGTGCGCGTGTGTGTATGCGAGAGAGAGATAGAAAGAGAGATGAAAATTCTGCTAGCCCCAGAAACTGGGTCAGGTGTACGCGTGTGCTTGTCTGCACGCACAGGCGTGCGCAAGAATAAGTGGATGTTGTGCCTGTCTTTGCTTAAGATCTTTTTTTTTCTCTGCCTCTGAAACACAAGTTGGATCATCTGGTACAAAACATACTTGTTGTATTTTTGGTTTAATACTCACATGCTTGTACTTTGTTGTTGTTATGCAAAGAACTTGTTTCAAAAGAGAAGTCAAATTGTGATCGACAGCCGTTTTTCTTTGGATGGTTTACTTTGTTGTTGTTTTGTGTTAAGTTGTTATGCTTACAATTCTCTGCGTTTATGCTTTTCATTACTTTGGAATTTGTAATGGGTTTCTTCTTCGGTGTCTTGAATGATTTTATTATTGCCTCACTTGGTAATTGAATTTGCTTCCCTTCATGGGACTGTCAAGGGAGCCCACAGTTGGAGTCAGTTGATCTACTTAGCCAATATCCTTTCCACAATGAGGCTCTCAAAGGTTTTTGGCCTTGCCGCGTCTTTACAAACATTTTTTTGGTCGTGTAAAATATTTGGATGCTATTATGGACCATACATGAGGAAATCTGTGAATTTATTGCCAGTGAACGGTGGGAAAGGTTGTTCTTCAACTGTTGTATGTACGATTGGCTCAAACAGTTGCTCCCAAATGTGAAGAAGTTAACTTTTTGGGCGTGTTTCTTTTTATGCTCACCTGTTTCCAATGCAACCTGCTCACCCGTGGAATGTGCCATGCATGTTTTTGGAATGTGGGAGGTAATTGGAGTACTCGGAGAAACTCCACCCAGGCCCGAGGAGGAAATAAAACCTCCATATGGATTTTAAATGAACTTTATTTTGGCTTTTGCATTACCTAAAAAAATCTGTCGTTTATATCGGTTATTCTCAATTTGACACACACACACACACACAGATAGACACAGCGACACATAGTGCACGTGTCGACTCCTTCTTGCTTCCCGAATGAGGTTGGGTTCACTACCATGTGGTTTAGGAGAAGTGTGAGGGCGGAGAATGGCTCGTTTTGACAATATTTTGGAGCTGCTGTCGAATGGAAAACATCTGGATTGTGGAGAAATGCGGAGAGAAAGACGGAGAGACAGACAGAGAGACAGAAAGAGAGACAGACAGAGAGACAGAGGGACAGACAGCGAGACAAAGACTGAGAGACAGACAGAGAGAGAAAGAGACAGAGAGAGAAACAGAGAGACAGAGAGCAAGATAGAGACAGAAACACAGTGAGACACAGACAGGGGGACAGAAACAGAGAGAGAAACATAGAGACAGTGAGCGAGACAGAGAGACAGAAACACAGAGAAACACAAGGAGAGACAGAAACACAGAGAGAGACAGGGACAGAAAGAGAGACAGACAGACAGACAGACAAAGACATAGAGAGAGAGACAGAGAGGGGCGAGGAGTCCAGCCAAAGATATCAATCCAATTCCCATCTTGTGATCACTAAACACAGCTGGGAAGACATGAGGTCATGCTGTTTTAGCGCAGATTATCCTCCACCACCCCTGCTCACCGCCACAAAAAAAAAAAAAATAACATGCACACACATCTATAGGGAAGCACGTGTACCTTAACCGTGAGAAAAAAATGAATTCAATTTCCACTAAAGTTGCTCTTCAGTCATGGTTGTCATGGTTTCCAACCAGTATGAGCTCCTGCTATTGAACAGGACCACAAAACGGGTTGCAACAAAAATCATTTTTCTGATTCATCTTTCTATAAGTCATGTTTATTTTTATTTTTTTTTTTTGGGGGGGGGGGTATTTTTGGGCTGTTGCGAGCTCTGTGATTGGTCAGCTTGGGGGGAAAAGAGACTTTTGATTCTCCAAAATATCACATCCCTATTAAGGTAGCATAGACTAATTTGTTACAGATGTTTGGAGAGGAAATTGCTTTTTTGTTTTGTCTTTTGGCCTCACGCCACTGGTTTGTGTAGTCTACCCCCGAGGTGATATCTTTATGACCACAATGCTCTTCATTTGGAACTTTTCATTGATTCATGCTTCAACGTCCGATCTTTTGCTGCTTCCAAAAAGTCGTACATATGGTTGTCGATGACAGGGTGAGGTCACAACGATGGAAAGTGTTTTCATGTTGGCGGATTCGGTCATGTCTCCGCCCCCCGATGGGTTTCCAGCGACTCTCTCGTAAACGCTGCTTACTACATTGCCGTTTGTCATTTTGCCACGTGATGCTTGGAAAAAGTGAATGTGAGCTTCTTCAACTGCCGTAGAAATGTTTTTAGCATCCTAAATATGATACACTGAAATCGAAAAATATAGTCCATTGGTGTCAAAGTCAAGGCCTGCAGATCTGGCCCACCACACCATTTTATTCAGCCCGCGAAAGCAAATCAAGCATGTCAAGTTCCATGATGCTTGTTAACGACCGAACCAAAATTTCAAATTATCGAATGTAGACCACAAGAACAGTCATTATTCTTGACTGATTGAAAACCAGTTATTCAATAACTCATTCTCTGCCAGACATGTGCAAAAATGTGTCCACTCCAGTGCCAGAGTCTTTGTCTTTGTCACTTGAATTCTAGGATCCACTGAATATTGAGTTTCAGGACTAAATTATATGTGTGTGGAGTTGTATGAGCTTGAAATGAGGCCAGCTGTCCAAAATACAATGCAATACATATTGTTTTATATAGTGCTTTAACAACAGCTGACGCTGTGACAATGCACTAACATGGAAAAATGGGCAAAGCTGCCCCCTCATGGAAGGAAAAAAACATGGGCAGGGGTTTTACCAGTGCTTTATCGGCACCCCCGCAAGAAAAACCAAAACCCGAACAAATTCGGGAATGGCACTCTACGTCATATTTTCAAATCCTGAATAAATTCGTGAATGGCAGTGAATGGGTTAATGGCAAAAAAAAATAATTACTATGTATTGGCAAGACCAGCTGAAATATTGATTATATCGCGAGAGCACATGTGCTAGTATTAACTGCACATTGCACCCTCCTGGTTTTTTTTTTCGTGCTCTCTCCTCATGTAATCAGTTCTCCACAGCTCGTTCTTTCTGCCACTGGCCCAATATGGCAATGCACTTGTGTGCGATCTTCCCCGCTAACGCCTCCCTTCTGTTTCACGTTACTTGAACACACACGGGCGGGCGTTTGTTAGTCTTCCCAGAAGTGAATGGCACAAGCTCTACAGCACGTTGAAGGTGTGCATGTCTGCGCGTGGCCATTCTTGGCACCGAATACACGTCTCACAGGCCAGGAATGAGTAATGCCACTCAAGCTGTTTTGCAGCCGCCGCGTATCGCTAATCCACATTGCGCACACGCCTGTGAGGTGAGAAGGGGTGTAAATTTACGCACGCTTCCGGCACGCCAGTCATGACCACTGCCGCAGCAGTCATTATTAGAAGTGATGTGTCGAGTGTGTAGATGTAGACATATATATTTGAATGGACACCCTGTAGCAGAGGGAGCTTTCTCTTCTTTTAAGTCTTCTGATTTTACGCTTTTTCGATGGACGTTATATGTCATCAGTACCAAGGATGTGCCATGATACACCATTTTGCAGTCAGTATGCCAAATGCAGGGGGAACCAGATGGTAAGAAAATAAGCTAGCTTCTTTATTGTTTTTGAACTCATGATATAAAATGAAGGAAGTGACTGGCTGGAGGGATGAATAGCAATGTTGAATTTTTCCATGACCATTTGATTATGGAAAATTGATTCACTTTTCATCATGGGGTTGTACGTGATTGGATTGGATTGAATTGGATTATCCTTTATTTGCCTCTCAGTGGAGAAATTTACATTGCACAGCAGCAAAGTTATGGAAGGAAGAGGAAAGGAAGAACTAGAAAAACAAAATATAGGAGCTGCTGAAAAGGCAGCCACTCTTGTGGCGCCATCTTGAATAAAATAATATGACAGGACATTCAATCTTTAGCACTTTCTGCACCCCCTTTGTTGTATGAAGCAATTCTAGATGAAAGAGGAGAGGATCAAAGCGTCCTTTTTACCAGTGCATCAGGGGTATCATGGTGATATGTGCACGTCTGCTACAAGCTAAATGTTGAAAGCAAACACGAAGTTGTGGCATCCATTGACGAAAAGAGACGGTCCCACATCTTCTGCCCCACGTAAATCCGCTTCAATTCCAAGCCGCGACAGTTCCACATCCGCCCAGAACTGTCCAGCGATAATAGTCAAATGCCACAGACATTCCTCCCAATCAGAAACGGGGCCGGCATATTCGTGCTGCATGCCTTGATGAATGCCATGGCCATGTGACGAACGCTCGAGTGCTAGGAGGCAGACCTCGAGCGCCGGACTTTTGGTGTTAGGGAAGGACCCGAAATACACGGCGTGACAGGCTTGGATGGGTAAAGAGTCTTTACTGGAAACAGCATCAAATAATAACAAACAGGGATGAGTGAAGGAAGATAACTGAATGATAGCAGACCTGGCAACACGGACGTGGAAATGGCAATGACCAAAAATACTCCGACGGAGACGGTAGTGAGCACGAGACAGATATAGTCAGAAGGCACCATCAATGAAATGACAATCAGCTGTGGGAACCCAGGTGTACGATGATTGGAGGGGCCGTCTCCCAGGATTGGCGGAGGAGGTGACAGGAGGGGCGGGGCGCGCCCCGGATGGCAACGAGATGTGACAGTGCCCCCCCCTCAAGGGACGCCTCTCGGCGGCCCCCCAGGCTTGGATGGGTGAGCCGCATGGAACGCCCGGGTGAGGGATGGGTCGAGGATCCAGGCCCGTGGGACCCATTGACGTTCCTCAGGTCCATAGCCCTCCCAGTCGACCAGGTACTGCACTCCTCTGCCCCTGCGCCTGGAGTCCAGTATCTCCCGCACGGTGTAGACTGGTCCGTCGTCCAATATCCGGGGGGGAGGTGGGGGGGCGGGCGTGGGGGCTAAGGGGCTGGTCTCCACTGGCTTGAGGAGGGAAACATGAAACACGGGGTGGATCCGCATGGTGGGTGGTAGCCGGAGCCTCACCGAGACCGGGCTGAGGATGGCCTCGATGGGGAAGGGACCCGTGAAGCGTGGGCCCAGCTTGGCCGAGGACCCTGCCAGCCGAAGGTCCTTCGTAGATAGCCAGACCTCCTGCCCGACCTGGTAGCTGGGTGCTTGCCGTCGATGGCGGTCTGCCACCCGCCGGTTCCGGGATGCGGTGCGTGACAGGGCGTCCCTGGTCTCCTTCCAGACTCTGTGGGCCCGTCTGAGGTGATGATCGATAGACGGGACCTCCACCTGGCCTTCCTGTGTGGGAAATAAGGGCGGCTGATAGCCACAGGCGGACATGAATGGGGACCGACCTGTGGCTGCGGAGACCAGGGAGTTGTGGGCGTACTCCACCCAGGGTAGGTGCAGGGCCCACGACGCCGGGTTGTGGAGGCACACGCACCGGAGGGCCGCCTCCAGGTCCTGGTTCTTCCTCTCCGTCTGTCCGTTGGTCTGGGGGTGGTACCCAGACGACAGGCTCGCCGATGCCCCTAGGGACCGACAGAAACGCTTCCATACCTTGGACACGAACTGCGGTCCCCGATCCGACACGATGTTCGTCGGAATCCCGTGGAGACGGACGACATGGTTAACCAGGAGTTGAGCCGTCTCGGTGGCGGACGGCAACCTGGTTAACGGAACGAAGTGGGCCGACTTGGAGAATCGGTCCACTACGGTGAGGACGACCGTCTTGCCACGGGAGGGGGGGAGGCCTGTCACGAAGTCGACGGAGATGTGGGACCAGGGTCTGGACGGAACCGGTAGGGGCTGGAGGAGTCCGGCCGGGGGCTGGTGGGAGGCCTTTCCACGGGCGCAGGTCGGGCAGGCCTTCACGAAGAGGGTGATGTCCCTCCTAAACCCCGGCCACCAGAACCGTTGGGCGATGAGTTGGATCGTCCTGTTGACCCCCGGGTGGCAAGCTATCTTAGATGTGTGCCCCCAGATGAGCACCTCAGTGCGTAGGGGGGGGGGGACGAACAGGCGATCCTTGGGACAGCCCCTGGGGATGGTGGTGGTACCCTGGACTTGTTGGACTTTTCTCTCAACCTCCCACCTCAGGGCGCCCAGGATGCGCTGGGCCGGCAGGATGTTGGCGGTGGTCTCCTCCCTTTCTGCCGGCTCATGGATACGGGATAGGGCGTCGGGCTTGGTGTTCTGTGACCCTGGGCAGTAGGTGAGAGAAAAGTCAAAACGGGTGAGGAAGAGTGACCATCGGGCCTGCCGTGAGTTAAGTCTCTTGGCCGACCGGATGGCCGCCAGGTTCTTGTGATCCGTGTAGACGGTGAAGGGGTGTTTAGCTCCCTCAAGCCAGTGTCTCCATTCCTGCAGGGCCAGGACGACCGCCAGCAGTTCCCGATTGCCGACGTCGTAATTGGCTTCGGCGGGGCTGAGCCGGCGGGAGAAGAAGGCGCAGGGGCGTAGCTTCTGGTCGGTGGGAGAGCGCTGGGAAAGGACGGCCCCTACTCCGGACTCGGATGCGTCAACCTCGACCGTGAACGGGAGATCCGGGTCGGGATGACGCAGAACGGGGGGGTTGGTGAAGGCACGACGGAGGCGGTTGAAAGCCCCCTCAGCATCGGGAGTCCACCTGAAAGGGAGCTTGGTGGACGTGAGGTTAGTGAGGGGGAGTGCCTTCTGACTATACCCGCGAATGAAGCGGCGGTAGAAGTTGGCAAACCCCAAAAACCGCTGAAGCTGCTTGCGCGTCTTTGGGATCGGCCATTCCACCACCGCCTTGGTTTTGGCGGGGTCGGCCCTGAGCTGCCCCTGCTCCACCACAAACCCCAGGAACGACAGAGAGCGGACATGGAAGTCACACTTCTCTGCCTTCACATAGAGCCGGTTTTGCAGGAGCCGCGCCAGGACCCGTCGGACGTGTTGCCGGTGTTCTTCTGCAGAGCGAGAAAAAATAAGAATGTCATCGAGGTAAACAAAAACAAAAACATTGAGGAAGTCCCTGAGCACATCATTAATTAAATTCTGGAATACGGCCGGCGCGTTCGTGAGCCCGAACGGCATCACCAGGTATTCAAAGTGCCCTAAAGGCGTCTTGAAGGCTGTTTTCCATTCATCCCCCTCACGGATTCGGACCAAATGGTAGGCGCTGCGAAGATCCAATTTAGAAAAAATGGTGGCGGACTGAAGGGGCGCAAAGGCCGAATCCATGAGGGGGAGAGGGTATTTGTTGCGGATGGTGATGTCGTTCAGGCCCCGGTAGTCAACGCATGGGCGCAGGGATCCGTCCTTCTTGTCGATAAAGAAAAACCCTGCGCCCAGCGGGGAACGCGACGGCCGAATGAGTCCTGCCGCTAGAGAGGAGTCTATGTAAGTGCTCAGGGCTTCCCGTTCCGGTTGTGAAATATGGTAAAGTCTGGAGTCCGGTAATGGAGCCCCTGGCTGCAAGTCTATAGCACAGTCATACGGTCGGTGGGGCGGCAGGGATTGGGCGTTGTCTTTGCTGAACACCTCCCGCAGGTCGTGGTAGCAATGTGGCACGCCTTTGAGGCAGATGGCCTCGGGCGGGCCACCGCGGGAGGGGTTGCGCCCTGCCGTAGCCGACCGCAGGCAGTTAGCGTAGCAGTAGGGGCTCCAGCCCTGAATGGTGGGGCCCTCCCAAGAAATGGATGGGTCATGGGCCTTGAGCCAGGGGAGACCCAAGACCAATGGCGCGTTCCGGGAGGGCATAACAAGAAATTGGCGGTGCTCCACATGGTTGCCTGCCACTCGGAGCTTAAGTGGGGCCGTGAGGTGGGTGACCCGGGCTAATAATCGGCCATCCAGGTCGACGATCTCCTTAGGGGGAAGGAGATCTAAAAGTCGGCAGCCCAGCAGGTCGGCCAGGTGGGGGTCGATAATGCACCCGTCGGCCCCCGAGTCCACTAGTGCCCGCACTCTTTGGGAGCTGGAGGGGCCAAATAGTTCACTCTCCAGCTCCAACCGTGTGGCTCGTGTAGTGGATTTAGCCCCCAACGGATTCCGTTTCGGCGGGGACTTACATTGGCCGTGGGTCCTAGGCTGGGGGCCTCGGGTGCGACGAGCCCTCGGGTTGGCGCGGTCGTCTCCCCCCCCTATCACCATCGGTTCGAAGAGTCCCTCCTGGGGCTGCGCGCGGTCGCTGCCGGGTGTGGTCGACCGAGGTCGGCTTCGGGGTACCTCGGGCCGTCGGTCGCTCAGCTCCTTTCGCCGCTCTCGAAGACGCTGATCCAAGCCGATGACAATCCCGACGAGGTCGTCGAAGGTGGTGCCGGCGTCGCGGGTAGCCAACTCATCCTTTAGGTCGGAATTCAAGCCGCGACGAAACACCCCCCTCAACGCTCGGTCGCCGTAGCCGCTGCCAGCGGCCTGGATCCGGAAAGCGACGGAGTATTCTGCGGCCGAACGGGCCCCTTGGACGCAGTCGAGGATTCTCCCTTCCGCCTCGACCTCCGTCACTGGATGGTGAAACACCCGGCGAATCTCGGCTACGAAGTCCGGATACGAGGCGCACAGCTCCGGTCGGGACTCTCGTACCGCCAGCACCCATGATTCGGCTTCGCCCGCGAGCAGGCTGGTGATGAAGGCTACCTTAGCCTCATCGCTAACGTAGGCGTCAGGATGTTGTTCAAACACGAGCGCACACTGCATTAGGAATTGAGCGCAGCGCTCGGTTTCGCCTGCGTAGCGTGAGGGTTGGGGTAGCGGGGGCGTGCGCCTGCCCACGGGCGGGGGGGGAGGATCAGAGAGGGTGGCGATGCACTTTTCCATCTCCTTGAGGCGTTGAGCCAGCGAGGTAGTGGCGTGGCGCATTTCCTCAATCGCCTGGGCCAGCTGGCTCGAACGCTCCGCCTCTTGTACGAGGGCGGTAAAATACCTGTCAACGCCGGCGGGGTCCATGGGTGGTCGGAGTATTGTGTGACGAACGCTCGAGTGCTAGGAGGCAGACCTCGAGCGCCGGACTTTTGGTGTTAGGGAAGGACCCGAAATACACGGCGTGACAGGCTTGGATGGGTAAAGAGTCTTTACTGGAAACAGCATCAAATAATAACAAACAGGGATGAGTGAAGGAAGATAACTGAATGATAGCAGACCTGGCAACACGGACGTGGAAATGGCAATGACCAAAAATACTCCGACGGAGACGGTAGTGAGCACGAGACAGATATAGTCAGAAGGCACCATCAATGAAATGACAATCAGCTGTGGGAACCCAGGTGTACGATGATTGGAGGGGCCGTCTCCCAGGATTGGCGGAGGAGGTGACAGGAGGGGCGGGGCGCGCCCCGGATGGCAACGAGATGTGACAGGCCAACAATGCTGAAAAACAATCCGTATCCGTTCCACACGACGCACAACACAAAGTGTCAAAAGAAACAACAACAAAAAGAAATAATAACAATACATTTCATTTTTCGACGCCTTTCAAAACTCTCAGGTGACTTTACAGTCACAGGATAAGTTTTTCTGTGGGTGTGCAGCCACACGCGCCAGCGTTCACTCAACCCGGAACTAACTCTGATAGAATAGCAACACAAATACTGTAGATAGAAAGTTAGCTACCAAGCCAATAGATAGCTAATAGAATCAGAATCAGGAAACCTTTATTCGTCCCACAATGGCTAGCCAGCTAGATAGCTAGCCAGTCAGCCAGATAGCTATTGTATGGTATTACAGAAAAGACAAAGAGAATTGACTTAGCACAATATTTCTTACTAATGTCTACATGAACAAAAGTCAAAAGAACAAAAAAACTAAATAACAAGTAATCTGACAACACAAAGACACAGAGTCCTTCATTCTTCAGCACTCGCTGTCCCCTTTTTGTGACATGATGAAAGAGAAGAGGGTCAGAGCATGTTTTTCAGCAGTGGATTAGGTACATCATGGTGGAATGTGCACGTCTGTTACAAGCTAAATGTTGAAAGCAAACACGCAGCTGTAGCATCCATTGATGAAAATAATAATACATTTCATTTATAAGCGCCTGCCTACTCGCCATCTTCGATTTCTTTGATTTGTGATGTGATAGGACTATCCCATAGCTGTGCTACAATGCAAACAAATTGCATAAATACACCAACTCTGATGCGATTACAGTTCCGCCTTTGGCGAGAGACTCTGAGATGTTTCCGGTGAACCCCAGTTAATCGCCGGTGGCAAATGTCCCGCAGGGGGAATGAAAACAGTAATTATCCTTTAAAAGCGGCCAACGTTTTCAATGGTCTCATGTCTCGCTGTGGAGCCAAATTAGCATCACCGTACACAGCAGTACGCTCTGATTAGACGGCACAGACTCAACGGTCTTACTGTATCGGATCTTACTGTATTATGTATGCAATTTAAAAAAGTCATCAATCTTCTGGTTCCCATTTTTACCTTTTAACACACACACTTCAATCTCGTCTGCTACACACGAGCTAGCGTCTGAAAATGAAAATGGCTCTGCTACACGGGAGCTGGTCACGTAACAAACTCACATGACCAAGTCACGTGACCAAGTCGACCAATGGCGAGGCCGATGGCGTGTATCGATATAAACATAGCAAAATGGCAGGCGGGAGATGAAAAAGAGCACCGTAGTAACCGGATTATCGTAAAAACCACGAATCGTACTAAACGGAACTAATTATACATAAAAAGACTAGAAATGTGCACGGGAAATGAAAATAGTGTCATAATAAGCAATATTATCAATATAAACGATATCGATATAACGAGACTTTACTGTAATATTGAGAAACAACAGGTCCTTGCACCTCCTGTCAGCAGCCACCGACTCCATTTCCCCCTGTAGAAGAAGTGGCGCGTAACCCTAGCCTATACTGCAGTGCCTCATAATGTGGTGTTCCTGATATTTGGAAAACTTTTATGTATTATATGTGAAAACCTTTTTCATTCATTGAAGGTGCGCCTCAGATATGGAAAAAGTTTGAAAACACACCATTCATTAGGGGCCCGTTTTTTACTGCGGTGCGCCTTATACAGTGAGACCTCAACTTACGAACTTAATTGGTTCCCAGATAGAGTGTGTAAGGCGAAAAGTGTGTATCTCAAAAACAAAATTCCTACAGGAAACCATTAAAATGGGAATAATCCGTTCCCGGGTTTCCATAAAATATACTTTTCAACTAAATAAGCCATAAAACTACACACAACATACCTTATTCTATGTATAATAAATGTGCTATTGTATTGTAATGAAAGAAATACACTGCATTGTATCATAAAGTCACTTCATTTACATTTGTGATGGTCATTTATGGCTTGATGGAATGGCGTTGGAGGTCGAAGGTCAAAGGGAATTGCTGTTTGGAAAGAGAGGCGCATTACATGAGGACTGTAATTAAAGAAATAAACTGTGCTGTGAAATAAAATTTTATTTACCTTTTTGATGGTCGTTGATGGCTTATGGAAGGAGAGTCACCTTCCATAAGGACTGTTGGTAACTTAACCTCTGGTGATCTTCGGTCGTGTGCTTCCGCCGAAGATCACTCCGCCAGCTGTGGTGGGTGTGTATTATGAAAATAGTGCTTATTATAAGGTTAAATTTTCATAAATTTGACGTTTGTAAGATGAAAAGTTTTTAAGATAAGGTGTGTATAAATTGAAGTCTCACAGTACACAGGAAAATAGCGTATCATGATATGGTGCATAATTGTATTTCTTTCATTCCGTTTTCATGTTCTCTTCCATGCAAATCGAACACACTCCATTCGATGCCTGTTTTAGACGGAAGAAAATCAAGCTTCCGCTTCTGTGTCAACAGTACCAGGGAGCACGTGACCCCGGAGATGAACAAACTTCGTCAGAGTCTGAGAAGGAAGAAGCCCACCTATGTACCTGAGGCCAGTAGACCGCATCAGTGGCAGGCAGACGAGGAGGCTGTACGCAAGGGCAAATGCAACTTTTCTGTACGGGTAAGCCTCCGCGAGCCTCCATTTTTGCATTTCGTTATTCCTGTGACTGTGGCACTGCCACTCATCACTAACATCACACATCTATGCATATGTTATTTATTGCAGATTAGACATTAACTCATTCACTGCCAGACATGTGCAATAATGTGTCCACTCCAATGCCTGGGTTTTTGTCATTGTCACTTGAGTTTCAGGACCCACAGAGTATTGAGTTTTAGGACTACATAAACATTCAACACAGCTTGAGAAACCTTAAACTCTCTTCTTTCATCAGGAAAAAAATAGTTAATTCCTAAATTATATGAGTCTGGAGTTATTTGAGCTTGAAATGAGGGTTGATGTCCAAAATACAATGCGATACATACATAATGGGCTATATAGCGCTTTAACAACAGCTGAAGCTGGAACAATGCGCTAACTTGGAAAAAGGGAAATGCTGCCCCCTTGTGGAAGGGAAAAAAACATTGCCGGGGGTAATGGCCAGCGCTTTATCGTCACCCAAGCATGAAAAAAAACAAAACCCGAACAAATTCTGGAATGGCGTTCTATGTCATATATTTAATTCCTGAATAAATTCATGAATGACAGTGAATGAGTTAATGTTATGTGATAATGCATTTTTTTTTAAATCTGAAGATTTCAGTCCCGACAAGACTATCATATTTTCTGGACGACAAACCACTGCAATTATTTATTTATGTATGTATTTATTTATCTGTGAATGTATTTATTTGTCTGTTTATTTCTTTATTATTTGTTTGTCTGTTTGAAATAGTTTAAAATGTTGACTCGTGGGCTTTCTGCAATCCTGCTTCCTTTTCTGTCCAGACATCATTACAACACAATACACCACCTGTATAAACGCTTTAATGGGTCAGATGCTCACGTTTTATCGTTTCTGTTTCATCATCGTCTTCTCGCTCAATGATTAGTGCCATTGGGAAAACAGGCGTTGAAATCAATGAAATGTTGTTGTTTTTTTAAATATGCACACTTTGTTCTGCAGTACCTGGGCTTGGTGGAGGTGGAGGAATCTCGAGGGATGCACGTGTGTGAGGAGGCGGTGAAAAAGCTTAAAATTGTGAGTGTGCGACAGACGTATCCTCATAAATGCACAAATTCATTCAATACTCTGCAATGACCTTACAATACTCTCTGCACAGATTATTTTGTTGTCATGTCGTGTCTTTCGAGTTGAGTTTTGCTAATACACAACTAAGGAAAAAAAATTGCATTGTTTTTGATATATACACCCACACACACTGTTTCTGAAAAACTTGCAAGTCTCCTTATAAATAAATTTAACTCCCGCTATCGTAAATTGTGTCCCATCCATTCTGTTGACTTTCTCTCTGTAGGTTAATGCAATTAATCCAGCTCAAGGCTGCGACACAATGGTTCATAGAAAAATGATTCATTTTCAACTGATACTTTTTTTAATCGAAAGAAGTACTTTAATGTGTAATATAATACAGTAGAATGAGCTGGCCCATGTGTTAAAAATAAAACATTTTGTGTCTCTGGTTTTGCACGGCCCTGCACTTTCCGCCCACATGTAACATAACTTTACACATTTAGCATAGCAAAAAAAAAAAAAATCTAAACAGTCGCAAATGATGACATCACTGCTATAATGAATGACGGGAGACGTGTAAACTTAGTAGGATTTCTGATGCAGCATACATTCTCTTCCTTGTTTTATTTATTTTTAAAGGACAACCGACGTCTCCGGACAAGTTGTGTCCATAACTTGTAAAATGGCTTCAAATGACTTCTACTGACTGCATTTTACAAAGATTCCACCGCATATAGCTATATTTTACATTTTAAGACTCGCACTGAATATTCCGGAAGTCGGAGTTGGTGACGAGTCCGTACGTGACGTCACTGAAGGAACGCCCCTGACTGAAAAAAAAGGACACATTGTAGCAGTCCTTCCATCACGTCAATATATTTTGCTGTACTTGTTTGGTCTGAAAACGTCATGTTGCACCAAAAAGAGCCAGAAGAGGGCGACCAAGCTCCATGTAAGGAATTTATTAATTCCTCACACGGAGCTTTGTAGCCATTTTCTGCCTCTTTTTTTAGTGCCACATTCCCCCCCCCCCTATTGCCTCAAAATGGCACGGAATAAATTCTTTAATCGATTGCAAACATGTATGCTTTCCTCTTCAGAACTATTTGAATCATATTCATATTTGGATGTGTAACAAGAAAGCATATTCTCCGAATCTGAAGCCATTGTTTTGATTCTCCAGCAATGCAAGACGTCTTGGCGTGACGACACGGACTGGGGGCGGGACTTTCTGAAAATGCCCAATTCACAGCTCAATTTTTTTGCAGATTTTGGACACTTTAAGTCATTTTTATTGGTGTTTTGCATTTGAATAAATATCATACTGCGTATTTTGGGTATTTTAGATACTATAAAACGTTTTTCTGGTGTCAGTTAGGAAACAAAAAAAGTGACGCCGGTTGTCCTTTAAATTTAATGTTTTTATCGGTCCTTGCAGAGTGGGAAGAAGACAGTGAAGGCAGTATTGTGGGTTTCCGCTGATGGACTCAGAGTGGTCGATGAGAAAACAAAGGTAATTATATTTTGATTGAAATGATTTACTTGTATCTATAGTCGTGCATGTGTCACAAGCATGCGTGCGTGAGTGAGGAAAACTGAACTGTAAAGTTCACCTTGACAAAGATGCTAATGCTCACTTTGTGCCGACTCTCAGCGAGGTATTTTATAAAGTTCATTGTCATGTTTGGATACTTTGAAGCTCCGTGTGACATGCACAAGACAGAGGAAACGATAGTAGTTGTCACACGACACAATGTTCTTTGACATAGAAAGAAGACAAGCAATTATAAAGCATTGATACCTTTGCCAATACAGAATTATTCATGTCGTGTTGAAATCCTCTTGAGATGTATGTTAAATTAAAACATTTTCTCTCATTCTGCGCTCCTCTTGGTCCAAGGGGCTTGCTAAAAACTATTTAACTGGAGGAGAGGCTAAGACATAAATTTCGACTTTAGGAATGTCTGGTGACTGAGAGGCCTCCCGATGTGAACACAATTCACCGAGGGACTCTTTTCAAAGTTGAACGCATTTAAGCGCTGCAGAGAATAAAGACGAGAGTTCAATGGAGAAACGCTGTACGCGCTTTCTTTTCACATTCTAAGAAGACTGCACACAAACACATTCAAGCTTAAGGTCACAACTCCAACTATCCACCCCCGGCATGGCTTCCACCTCTGTTTCTCCTCTTTATCCTTTAATCCATATATGTTTAACAGCTGGCAATGAAAGTCCTCCATATAGCTGTGCAAATTATGCATCTTTTCAACCCACCTGTCCCCATCAATATGTTTATTTTACGATATGTATCTATATCTATCTGTATGTATGTATGTATGTATGTATGTATGTATGTATGTATGTATGTATGTATGTATGTATGTATGTATGTATGTATGTATGTATGTATGTGCGTGCGTGTGTCGTGCGTGTGTGTATATATATATATATATATATATATATATACAAAATAATGTGTATAAAAAAAAAAGTAATAAATAATGTGTATAAAAATAATATGTATGTGTGTGTTTGCGCGCGTGTGTATGTGCGCGAGAAACACAGAAAGGACAAAATAACAAAATAAATAGTTTTGCATCTTGACCTCATTCTTATTCGGCCACTTATCCCCCCAGGCTGCACAAGGCGTACAAATGTGACGTCGCGTAGTGGGCGGGCCTATATCATGATATCCTACTTCTTTATCTCCCCGTGGCTCTTTCCTTGCTTTGTCAGTCTCAGTCAATGATGAAGTGGCTGAAACACAGACTCGCATTTCTGTGTTGGTGTATGTGATCTTCATGACCTTCAATGATGCGCCACTAGAAACCGAGGTTTAAATTCTTTCCTGGAGCTCGATGGGACAAAGTCACATGTCCGTGCTGTATTCTTGCTCGTTGTTAGGACTCACATGGACACACACAGATGAAACTTTGTCTACGTCTGCGAGTAGCTCAATTTGGCCTTTCTCTGCACTTGACCGAGTTGTGTCCTATTTATAAGAGGCAATGCAATCTTGTGTTGTTTGTACATTGAAACAAAATCAGACATTAAAGAAGACACTCTGCTCTGCACTGGCTTTCACCTTCGTACTTGTGGCTCCCTGCATTCACTCACAAGCTGCATTGAACGGCCCCTTATATTTTTCTCTCTCTTTCCACTTTTTGTCGTCTCTCGTTCTCATTCACCATCTCTCTCTCTCCGTCGTCCACCCCTTTCTTTCTTTTCTGAGGCCAAGCGGGATGTGTGTTTGATTCCTCATGTCTTCTTTTGTCCTGTTCACGTGCCTCTCAGCTCTTGTGTTGCGCTTCCCTTTTTTGTTTTTTTGAAGTGTCAAAGCAAGGAACTCCGGGCCCCTAAATATACAATGAAGAAAGCGATACCCCCCTCTGAGTCTCCTCTGTAGACACTGATGCAGGCTGAATCAACCTTTCTTCGAAGGAATGGCGAGGGAAGGCAAACATCCCGCAGATTGAAAGTGTCAACGGTCTTTTCCCGACTTTTATAGGTAGGACAGAAAAGGCTTTTATGGCTCGGAAAGAGTGGACTTAGTATTGGATGCGTTTACTCAGCACTCCATTGGCCTTGACTCGCAGCCCATTTTGGCTAATCTGATGTCTAGGAAAAGAAATGTGCCATTCTAACTTATTGATGAGAACGTCTGTGTAAGCTCTCAGTCGTACAGGAGTGGTCCATCGATGAGAAGGTTTCTTCAGCCGTCATCTGTACAAAAGTGAAGGTTTCGGACGTTTCGCCTCCTATCCCAGAGGCTTCGTCAGCGAACTAAAGTCTGACTGGTCGTATCGGCCCCATTTATATATCCCTAATGTCCAGACCTGGTGGCGCCGGACACAGCTATGATAGGTCCCTACTCTCAGGTTGGAGGGGGCGCGGGACCCCCCCCTGTGGCCCCACTGATTGTTCCTACATTCCTGACTAACGATTGGCCTATTACACCCACTCCCCCCGGTATCACCTCATCAGCATAACGACCCTCATCAGCATTGCGAAAGTTGCCTAACCTGTTTTGCCTGAGCAGGCTATTGTATGAACGATCCAAATTGAACCTCACACCACCAGACCGGTTTAATGAAGGATTTTGTTGTTTTATAAGAATCGCCTCTTTTACCCCCCTTTCAAACCATCTATGTTCTTTCGCTAAGATTTTAACCTCATTGTCGTCAAATGAGTGGTTGCTAGCTTTTAGGTGCAAATGTACTGCCGATTGAGGCCCACTAGTATTATCCCTGCGATGTTGATAAAGTCTTTTTTTGAGAATTTGTTGAGTCTCCCCAATGTACTGCTCTTTACAATTTTCATTCTTACAATGTATGGAATAAACTACATTACTTTGTTTTTCATTTGGTAGCCTATCTTTTGGATGCACTAATTTTTGCCTTAACGTGTTTATCGGTTTGAAATAAGTAGGAATTTTATGTTGCCAAAGGACTCTTTGTAATTTTTCAGAAACTCCTGCAATGTACGGTACTGCTACTCCTCTCCTTTTAGAACAGGGGTGGGCAAACTTTTTGACTCGCGGGCCGCATTGGGTTCTAAAATTTGACAGAGGGGCCGGGCCAGGAGCATTTGGAGGGAGTGTTTGGGCCGGAAATACTCCGAACAAGTTATGTCCATAATTTATAAAATCACTTCAAATGACTTCGACTGAGCGTATTTTACAAAGATTCCACAGCATATAGCTATAGTTTACGTTTTAAGACTTGCGCTGAATATATGAAGTCTTGTTTTCGAGTTGATGACGATCCCCATGTGACGTCACGTTTGGACCGCCCTGACCGAGAAAGCGACATACAATGCATTTTGGGTACTTTGTTTAGTCTGAAAACTTCGTGTTAATCCGTGTTGATGGCGAAATTAGAAGGAAAACACATAAATAACGCCATGGTGAATCGTTGTGTGTTGCACCAAGACAACTATTTGATATTCGCTGACACAAATTCCCAGCTGACAAATCAGCCCATTTCCAACGGAGCTTGGGCGCAATCTTCTGCTTTTTCTGGGTGCTACATTGCTGTCATTGACGGCTCGAATTGATATGGGAGGACTCCTAGAATCAATTGCAAACATTTATGCTTTCCTCTTCAGAAGAACAAGAACAAGAAAACATCTTCTCCGAATCTGAAGCCATTGTTTTGATTCTCGAGCAACCTTCTGAAACTGGCCATTTCCGGATTCATTTTGAAGTCATTTTTATTGGTGTTTTTCATTTAACTAAAAATATCAGCCTGCCTGATTTGGGTATTTTAGATGCTATAAAACGTTTTTCTGATGTCAGTGGGAAACAAAAACAAAAAATGGTGCCGGTTGTCCTTTAAATGTAGTATGTACAAACCTCATAGCACAGTAAAAACACTACAACCCAATTTATTAACTGTCTTTCAAATGTGAAAAATATCCCTGATCAGTTAATAAATTTTTCTCAAGGAATATGCAAGATATGGCATTTACAAACTATTTCGCAGATACTTGGAGGAGGAAATGGAAATAGATTAAAATAACATATGCACTGTGATTTATCAAGATTGCGTCTGTTTTTAAGTTTCCATCGAAGGGGCAAAGAAATCAACATTTATTGAAAAATTGAATCACTTTCAACATTCAAAACATATTATTACACAACGAAATATTCAAGCTCAATAATACCTACTTGTGTTAAATTCCGCCAAATCATAGATGGTTTGTCCTGACCGCGCGCTCAACAAACTCCTCACTGACGCTCTCGCCTTCACGCGCTAACAAAACACGTGTACCGTCGCCGAGCACACAAACATAGACTACCTGCAGTTGAAATTTGCATACTCGGCTCGGCAGCCAATCAGAAGCCTGCTTCTTTCTTCCGGACTTTCGCAAGCGTTACAAAGTCGTGCAATTGCATGTCATTTTCCAAAATAGATGCACAGAACCTCAAACTAGAAGAAAGATTCAAAAGAAGCTAACAACATATGTGACGCTACAAAACGTAAATTTACATTAAACCGTGACTGTAAAGTGTACGTGAGACTTATGAAAGGGGCTTAGTGGCTCGTAGGAATCAATGCAAACGTTGCATTGTGCACCACAATGACAATCGACTACTGTAGCAAAATTTACAGCCATGCGCATTTGCCGTAAATTAAGCAAGGTAGCATTTGTAGTTGGTGCATTCTTGATTTAAAAAAAACCTTTATACTTTGTGACAATGTTTCTTAATGGGATTGGTCTCATTTTGCTTCAAGTTGGGAAAAATGGGGCAGGCAACTTTTCAGTTATCTGCCCTGTTGTTCGCTAGCTTTTTGTCATGAGTTTTAGACACTGTTTGTACTATAATTTGGGCAAGTTCGGCGGGCCGGATTGAAAAGCCTAACGGGCCGTATGTGGCCCGCGGGCCGTAGTTTGCCCATGCCTGTTTTAGAATCTTGAGAATTATTGGTTTCGTTCGCTATTCTTTCTTTCTGACATTTGTTGAATGACCACTGAGGGTACCCACAGTTAGTGAGTGCTCTCCTGATATGTTTTGACTCCTTTTCTCTACCTTCAGTGCTAGTTGGTATTAGTTTAGCCCTATGCTGGAGGGTTCTGATAACTCCTAGTTTATGTTGTAAAGGGTGGTTAGAGTCAAAAAGTAAGTATTGGTCAGTGTGCGTAGCCTTCCTAAAGACTTCTGTTTTTAGCGCTCTGTCCTCTTTTATAATTACTTTACAATCCAAGAAGGCTAGTTGGTTCTCTTGAATGTCCTCACGAGTAAATTTAATGTTGAAGTCTACAGAGTTGAGATGATCTGTGAAGGATTGAATTTCTTGTTTCTTAATTATGACAAAAGTATCGTCCACATATCTAAACCAGTGTCTAGGTTTTGTCCCTGGGAAGGATGTGAGGGCCTGTTTCTCCATCTCTTCCATGTAAAGATTAGCCACTATGGGTGAAACTGGTGAGCCCATAGCACAACCATGGATTTGTTTATAAAATTTTTCCCGAAATTGAAAATACGTAGTATTAAGGCAGATTTCTAATAATTGGCAGATGTGATCCGGTTTCAGTTTGGTTCTTTCATGCAGAGAAACATCCGCCAGCAGCCTCGTCCTCACCACTGAGACTGCTGCTGGGGTTGGGACAGATGTAAAGAGAGAAGTCACATCGTATGATGCCAAAGTTTCCTCAGGTTCCAATATGAGGTCTTTGATCCTCTCTACAAACCCTGTGGTGTTCTCTACGTGGTATTCTGTGTTACCAACCAACGGAGCTAAAATAGTTTTTAAATATTTGGCTACATTGTGTGTAGAGGAGTCAATGCTACAAACAATGGGTCGGAGGGGGAACCCTTCTTTATGTATTTTTGGCAGGCCATAGATACATGGCGTGGCCTCTCCCGGGTATAATCTAAAATACATCTGTTTGTCTATATGTTTTCCTTTCTCTAGCTTTTGGAGACAGTCAATCATTTCTTTCTTGTATCTATTGGAAGGGTCCCTTTTTAGTTGCTCATACGTGTTAGAATCACTGATTAACCTATTTATTTTGTCTTCATAATCCAATGTGTTGAGCAGCACTGTGCATCTGCCCTTGTCTGCTGGCAAAATAGTAATATTTTTGTCTTTTTGTAGAGTAGTTAACGCCTTTCTCTCTTCTAATGTTATGTTGGACGGAGGAAGTTTGGCACTACTGAGAAGAGCTGATATTTTAATGCGTAGATCATCTGCCTCTGCATACGAAAGTTTGTTATTTTTAATAGCCGATTCAGTAGCTGTGATATAATCTATTGTAGGTATAGTTTTAGGAGTCACTGAGAAATTTAAACCTTTGGTAAGTACCGCCTTTTCTGTCTCTGAGAGATCTCTGTCTGACAAATTTTTGATCCAATTCTCCCTTGCAAACTGTTCATACCTAATTTTACGCGTGTTTACCAGTAGCTGAGATTGTTTCAGTAAAAGTAATTTTTGAAATTTACCCTTTTGTCTCTCTTTGGTTTTGCTGTGGTGCCTCATATAACCGGATTTAGTAAATTCACACACTTCCTGATAGATTTTGTGGGTAAGATTAGTTTGTAATCGCTGATAATAAGTTTCTATTTCTGACTGTTTGTTTTTTATCTCTATGTTAAGTCTCCTAATTCGCAAATTTAGAATTTTCCTAGTATAATTTTGTTGCATTTTATCGGCTAAGTATCCGGGTTCCAGGGGTGCTTGCTTCAAGCATTTAGGAATTAACCGGCTCTGTCTACATCTAAGATTGAATCTGAGGTGGTTCTTTAAATCAGCTAATTTAAAGGTGGCCTTTTCTAAGTTACGTACCAGCAGAAGGATGTCTCTCCCAAAGTTGGCAGCAATACGTCTGTTATTGATGAGAAGGTTTCTTCAGCCGTCATCTGTACAAAAGTGAAGGTTTTCGGACGTTTCGCCTCCTATCCAAGAGGCTTCGTCTAACTTATTGTAGTTCCTGTCTGTTTTAATTTCAGCCAGAAATGTACCAACGGTAGATGTTGTTGACACGGAAGGAACATATGTAATCTGAAAATGTTGTGTTTTCAAGGACCTGATTGTGGACCAGACCATAGAGAAAGTCTCCTTCTGTGCCCCAGATCGAAATTACGACAAGGCATTCTCCTACATCTGCAGGGATGGCACCACCAGACGTTGGATGTGCCACTGCTTCATGGCTCTCAAAGACTCGGTGAGGAGGAGATGCTGTTAGCTGCTTAAAATCTGTAATTTGCTGCTGTGAAATGTAAATTATGCCACCGCGAGACAAATAGAGGCAAATCCATTCCAATCCAAATAGTGTGAAATGACAGCGGGGCAGCATGTTTTGAGCAAGTTAATTCTACGAATTGGGTTCGGCGAATGGGTTTCAGGGGTTTGAATGAACCTCTGCCATGGAGGTGAAGACACGCCCGACTCAGCATGTCAGTGAGTTATTCCACGCGCGCTTGGCCGTCACTGGCTGCAAACGATCGTATGATTCATTGCCTGTCCAATTATTGCCGCTGGAAATTTAGTTTGCTTCATAGTCAATGCGTGACCGTCGGCCATGATTGTACGTTATGCGCGGTTCATTTTGTGCACAATTAAAAAAGATACAATGAAAAAAACATTTCAAAACATAAGTATGGCTTATAATGCTTGCTTTTTCTAGCTTTAACTCATTCACTGTCATTCACGAATTTAAACTATGACGTAGAGAACCATTACCAAATTACTTGTTTTTTTCACACTTGGGTGCCGATAAAACACTGGCCATGGCCTCTAGCAATGTTTTTTTTTCGTTTCCACTAGAGGGCAGCATTTCACTTTTTTTCCATGTTATCACGTTTTTCCAGCTTCAGCTATTGTTAAAGCACTATATAAACCAAAATGTATTTCTTGCATTGCATTTTGGACAGCTACCCGCAGTTGAAGCTCATATAACCCCAGACCCATATAATTTAGGAATTAACTCTTTTTATCTGATGACAGAAGAGAGTCTAAGGTTTCTAACACTGTATTGAATGTTTATGTAATCCTAAAACTCAATATTTTGTGGGTCCTGGAATTTAAGTGACAATGACAAAAACCCTGGCACTGGAGTGGTGGACATATTTTTTGCATGTCTGGCAGTGAATGAGTTGATAAATGTATTTTTTTAATGTCTTAAAATTGTAAAAAAAAAAATATCGAAATATCTATCTAGCTTTACAAGCGCCTTTCTGAACACACAAGGACAATTTACAATTAAAAGAACAATACACAGAACAATAAAACCATAAATAAAATGATAAATAATAAAATAGCTGATTAAACCAGACCATGAATGCAATTTTATTCTATGTATTTTTTAATGTACATTTGAAGTGTTTGGGTTCAGTATCCCGAAACAAGCTTAAAGGACAACCGACGTCACTTTTTTGTTTTTTAACTGACACCAGAAAAAGGTTTTATAGCATCTAAAATACCCAAAACACGCAGTATATTTTTAGTCAAAGGCAAAACACCAATAAAAATGACTTAAAGTGTCCAAAATCTGCAAAAAATTGAGCTGCGAATTGGGCATTTTCAGAAAGTCCCGCCCCCATTTTGTGACGTCTCGCCAAGACGTCTTGCATTGCTTGTGAATCAAAACAATGGCTTCAGATTCGGAGAATATGCTTTCTTGTTACACATCCAGTTATGAATATGATTCAAATAGCTCTGAAGAGCAAAGCATACATGTTTGCAATCGATTAAAGATGGATTTGGGCCATTTTGAGGCAACATTGGGGGAAAATCTCTCACAAAAAAAGAGGCACAAAATGGCGACATCCTGTGGCCACCTCCGTTTCCACAGGCTGATAAATTCTTAAATGGCGCTTGGACGCCCTCTGGCGGCTTTTGGGTGCAACACGAGATCCCCAGACCAAACAACTACAGCAAAATACATTGACGTGATGGAAGGATAATGCGACAATGCGTCCTTTTCACGGTCAGCAGGCGGTCCTTTTCTGACGTCACGTGAGGACTCGTCACCAACTCAAAAACAAGACTTCCTGAATGTTCAGCGAGAGTCTTAAAACGTAAAATATAGCTATATGCGGTGGAATCTTATTAAAATACGCTCAGTAGAAGTCATTTGAAGTGATTTTTACAAATTATGGACACAACTTGTCCGGGGACGTCGGTTGTTCTTTAAGGACCACTGGTCTATTGTATTGCATGTCAAAATATGACTCACTTGAATCGCACTGGATGAAATCAAAACAACCAGTCAACACATCTGGTATCGTTTGAAGTTTTGAAGATGTTTTTCTTTCTGCTGCATTAGGGGGAGAGGCTGAGCCACGCAGTGGGCTGCGCCTTTGCTGCCTGTTTGGAAAGGAAACAGCGGCGAGAGAAGGAGTGTGGCGTGACGGCATCTTTTGATGCCACCCGCACGTCTTTTGTACGCGAGGGGTCCTTCCGCACCAATTCTGCCTGCAGTCAACACGGCAGCGGGAGTGAACGAGATGACAAGCTACCGGAAAAGAACAAAGGTGAGGACGTTGCACATTTTGAAATGTAATTGACAAAGAAATGTGATGGTTTTTTTAACTCATTCACTGCCATTTCCGAATTGTAAATATGACATGGAGCGCCATTCCCGAATTTGTTTGAGTTTGGTTTTTTTCTTGCTGGGGTGTCGATAAAACGCTGGGCAGATATCTGGCCGTGTATTTGTCCCTTCCACAAGGTGGCAGCATTTCACTTTTTTCCATGTTAGCTCTTTGTTCCAGCTTCAGCTGTTGTTAAAGCGCTATATAAACCAATATGCATGTATTGCATTGTATTTTGGACAGCCGTCCTCATTTCAAGTTCATATAACTCTCGACCCAAATAATTTAGGAATTACTCTTTTTTTTCTAATGAAAAAAGAGAGTCTCAGTTTTCATTCGCCGCATTGAATGTTTATGTAGTCCTAAAACTCAATGTTTTGTGGCTTCTGGAATTTGAGTGACAATGACAAAAACCCTGGTCCTGGAGTGGACACATTTTTGCACGTCTGGCAGTGAACGAGTTAATAAATCGCTTACTGTGTCTGTTGCCATGGTCACAAGATGTGTTTTGTCAATGACTCTACCCTGGTTCCTCCAGACCAGCCGTCTGTTCATGCAGCCCTCCCACCTGGTACTGCCTCCCCACCCGAGGGCGCAGCAGAACCCGGCGGTCCTCACGCCATCCCCCGCCGCCACGCACCCATCGAGCAACTGGTGCGTCAAGGCTCATTCCGGGGATTTCCAGCTCTGAGTCAGAAGAACTCTCCCTTTAAGAGACAGCTGTCACTTCGCCTCAATGACCTGCCATCCACACTGCAACGCAAGACCGACTTTGAGGCCAAGCACTCTGGTGAGGTTCTCGGAGCTAAAAACAGGAACCTACGCTAGGATTTATAGCATCGCCTTAGCCAATCCTGATTGCAAAACGACACGTGCTATGATTTCACATTGCATCTTATTACGACTGTCGTCCATCCAGGAAAAGACAACGTGAATCGATGAAAACCAGTATTTCTCTTGAATATGAACAGAGTTGCCGAGACTCCTCATCTCCTGGTTTCTCGCTCCCATCCTGTACCTTATTTTCATCCTCCCGCTTCCCTTTGATGTGGTCCTTTCTTTCTAGTACTAGAGGTGGACATGACTTTGTCCGGCGAAGGAGACATTAATGACCTGTGTAGCCAGATCAACACTTCCTTCACCAAGCCATCCGAGGACCCTTTTTCCAACCCGAGTGGTCAATCAAACTGCGTCGTGCTTCCAATCCTGCCTCCTCCCCCAGCGCCGATGCAAGGTAACAGGCGGTCGATTCAATTTTACATATCCATAATCGATTCCTGGCTGAGTAACTCACTGCCATATGATGTGCAAAAAGGTGTCCATTCCAGTGCCAGGGTTTTTGTTACTTTCACTAAAATTGCAAGAGAGAACATTGCGTTTTAGGACTACATAAATATTCAATGCAGAATAAGAAACCTTAGACCACAGGTGTCAAAGTCAAGGCCCAGGAGCCAAATCCGGCCCGCCACATCATTTTATTCGGCCCGCCAAAGCATATAAAGCATGTCAATCACCATGATGCTTGCTAAACTCCTAATCCATATTTCAAATTTTCCCATGCAAACCACAATAACGGGTATTATTCTGTACTTCTGATTTGAAAAGTAGTTATCCATTAATTTGTTGTGCGCTCTAAATGTAAAAGTGGAGGGGATTAGACATTTTAATGGTTTGTCCAATTTCATAACGGCCCCTGAGAGGAAACCGTAACAAAAATGACTTTGACACCCCTGCCTTAGACTCTCTTCTTTCATTAGAACAAAAATGGTTAATTCTTAAATTATATAGGTCTAGGATTATCTGAGGCTGAAATGGAGGCGGCTGTACAAAATACAATACATACATATTGATTCATATAGCGCTTTAACAACAGCTGAAGCTCGGAAAAACATTGACAGAGGTCTGACCAGCGCTTTATCGGCACCCCTGCAAGAAAAAAACAAAACCCGAGCAAAATCTGGAATGGTGCTTCACGTCACACTTGTCAATTCCTGAATACATTCGAGAATGGCAGCGAATGAGATAACTTCCATAAATGCCATCAATCCTTTGCTTTACCCCTTTAGCGACGTCTTCGTGGGTTCAGCCAGATCCTCCTCGTCACTCCCCTCCGGCGGTGTCGGCGCTGATGCAGAGTGGGCATAAACGTACACCATCCGAGGCGGAAAGATGGCTAGAAGAAGTCTCCAAGGCAGTCATGTCCCAACAGAACCCCCCAGGTCCCGCCATCCCCACCATTCCGGGTCCGCCATCTGTCTCGGGTCAGCAGACACCAAGTCTGGCGCCGGTGTCTACACTTTCCATGTCGAAGCCGCTCATCTCCGGCACTTCTGTTATCTCAGCTCAAGCACTGATGCCCCTTCCACCGATGTCCATCTCGTCGGTTCCCCTCATACCCGGACCTCCGATTTCAAGCCCCCCAATGTCTTTGCCTTCAATGTCCATTCCCACCATGTCTGGTCCAAGTATTTCAGGAGCACCACTGATCCAGCCCGTGGTCCCGGGACCCCGAGGTTCCCTCCCAAGCATTTTGCAGCCCTTCCCTTTGGCCTTCGACGCGACGTCGGCTGCCGTGGGCGCGTTCGCCGTCCAGCCCGTGCAACCGGGTTTTGTTCCCTTGCAAAACTACATGCCGGGCTTGGCGAGCAGTATGACCTACCCAAATGTCAGCGTACCCGTCGTCGGAATCACGCCTTCGCAAATGGTGGCCAATGTCTTCTGCACGGCCACGGGCTCATCCGGCACTGGCGCCGGGGTCGGAGGCTCGAAGGGCAGCGCTCACCACCCTTACTCAGGAGTGCCGACTGGGGGGTTTTCCACACCGTTTCCAGCCACCCTTCCACTTTCAACTGCCCTGAATGGGCTGCCGATGCACGGCAGCGCCTCCGCAGCCCTTCCCAACGGCAACTCCAACAGCGGCGGCAATAGCGGCAACGCTAGTAGCTGGCCGCCAGAAGGAAGCCAGCTGACTGCTCCAGTGACCAGTAATTCCCAAGACGATGAGCGTTTTGAGGCCAAGTGGGCGGCTCTGGAGAGCACCAACACCAAACCAGCAGCTCTGGTACCCGGAAGCAAAAATGCAACAGCTGCAGCCAATCCGTTTTCGAACAACCTGCAGAAGACTTTTGAGATTGAGCTGTAAAATGAGGAGCAAAAAGGAACGCTTTGTGCTAATTCAAGCATCCCTGATTTGAATGGTATACACAGGTCTTGAAAAATTGTGGCAGCCTAGCATCCCACCAATAGCTCTCTCGTGGAGTATCTACACCACAGGTGTCAAAGTCAAGGCCCGGGGGCCAAATCTGGCCTGCTACATCATTTTATTCGGCCCGCGAAAGCAAATCAATCTTGTGAAATTCCATGATGTGTGCTAAAATCCTAACCAAAATTTCTGATTTTTGGATGTAAACCACAATAACAGTCATTATTCTTGACTTCAGATTTGAAAACTAGTTCTTCGTTAATTTATTGTGCGCTCTATATGTAATATGTGGAGGGGATTAAACATTCTAATGGGTTCCCCAAATTCATAACGGCCCTCGAGAGGAAACCATAACTACAATGTGGCCCTCGGCAAAAATGACTTTGACACCACTGATCTACACCATAATGATGTTACTTTCTTGAGGCTCCAATGAGAGCTTTGCAGATTGTGCTGGGCTGCCACCGGGAGCTTTCTACATCTTTTTGTGTGATGATACAAATCCTGCCACATCACCGAGTGACCGCCTCTTTCCTCACTCTGTCTTTACTTTCTTTCAATGTCCCTTGTCATTCGGCGACACGCTCCGTGATTGCTTTCTTACAAAGGTGACATTCCAGATGCATTCCAATCCCGTTGGCTGATTTTGGCAGAATTTGTTGTGGGGAATGGAAATAATTCTTGCTTTGACTAATGTCCACATTGATGCTCTTTCTTGTTCATGGATGTATAGTGGATACAAAATGTCTCCACACCCCTGCAAAACTTTTTCAAACATTAACATGATCTCTCAAGACAACCCAATAAAACAAAAAAAAAGTTGAAGACGGGGAAGTAAAAATAAATACACGTGGTTGAATATAAATACGTTCCCGGTTTTGGGAGGGGGTACATACACACTTATGCAACCACATTGTCTTTAGTTGATCGTTGTTTCACTCTGACATGTTTTTTAACCGAGTTGTTCAGTTACTCGGTCACTTTATTGGTGGCAAAAAAATCTAACTTGGTCTCATTTTTAGAAAATGGCATTTGAAAGGGGTGTGTAGACTTTTTATATAGCCACAACCTAGGAAGGCTCACTGTTCAGTAGTAATGATTTATTGCCAATATGATTGTATTTGTTGTTTTATTTTGACACATTTTATTGATTTACTCAATTTCTTGAAGTGTTTCTTGGAAAGAGTTTTAATCCTGTATACGGTGAGACCTCAATTTACGAACTCAATTGGTTCCCAGACAGAGTGTGTCGTGCGGCGAAACAGCAAGCAGGTGGAAAGTTGATAAAAGTTCACTCAGCCAGATGCAGGAAGGGTATTGTGAGTTTTCTTTATTTGAAGTTGATATCAGTTTTCGGCAGACCTCAGGTAACACTGCTCTCCAGGTTGTCCTTTGTCCCTCTTCTTCCTCCTCCAAGTGACTCGCACAGTCTGGCTTTAAAGGTGCTTCACCTGAGCTTCTGGCCAATCGGGTCCCAGCGGCAATTGGCCATTCCCAGGTGGTTGCAATCACCTTCTCAGAGTTAATTAGTGGTCGCCCAACTCTACTGTTTTGGATGGGGAGAAATGCGTACCTTTCTCCCATCCAAAATCCAGAAAACACAAAATCATTTAACATTTCTTTTGGCATCATGACAGTGCGTAAGGCAAAAAGTGTGTATCTCAAAAAAAAAAAAAAAACAATCCCATAGGAAACCATTAAAATGGGAATAATCCGTTCCCGGGTTTCCATAAAATATACTTTTCAACTAAATAAGCCTTAAAAATACACACAACATACCTAATTCTATGTATAATAAATGTGCTATTGTATTGTAATGAAAGAAATACACTGCATTGTATCATAAAGTCACTTTATTTACATTCGCAATGGTCATTGATGGCTTGATGTAATAGCGTTGGCGGTCGAAGGTCAAAGAGAACTGCTGTTTGGAAAGAGAGGCACATTACATGAGGACTGTAATTAGAGAAATAAACCGCTGTAAAATAGTTTTATTTACCTTTTTGATGGTCGTTGATGGCTTGCTAGGCTCATAAGGCTCATAAGGACTGTTGTTAACTTAACCTCTGGTGCTGTTCGGTCGTGTGCTTCCGCCGAAGATCACTCCGCCAGCCGTGATGGGTGTGTATTATGAAAATAGTGCGTATTATAAGATTTAATTTTCAGAAATTTGACGTTTGTAAGACGAAAAGTTTGTAAGATAAGGTGTTTGTAAGTTGAGGTCTCACTGTATTTATTTTTGCTGAACTCTTAAGAAAGATCAGCGAAATAAACAGGACCACATAGGTTGGCCATCTATTTAATTGGGCAAAAAAGATGCAAGTCCAGGCATGGAACGGGAATCAAATCCCCACGGATGAAACGTATCATGTGTCGCCTCGCAAGTGTAGATAGTGGCTTGAATCATTTATTTTTCAGACAAATCAATAGAACTTTATTTTATCGCTTTTGGACATTTCTGTCGCGACAATGTTCAAAGAATATCCAACACAGACAGTTGGCAGACGCCATCCACCTTTTCCAGAATACTCAAGGATGACAAATGTGATGCACTACCTTCCCCATATTGACTGTTTTTAATTACAGGGTGGACAAGAATCAATATTGCTCAATTGTGTTGACTACATCAATCCGTTACGCTGCTTTTAAAGACAAAAAAAAATCATAGAGGCCGATGAGGACACGAATGTGTCCAAATGGATAGCAGGAAATGAAGAAAGGAGGAGCCGGGAGGAAGGCTTAGCAAGAACAGAGCAACGTGGTTGTTTTTCCATGAGAGCGAGAGGGATAAAGGAAAGGAATATGAGATGACGACAAGACAAGAGTGTGTGAAAATCTGAGAACAAAAGACACTTTTGTCGCCTTACCCGCGAAACGGAGCATCCGCCACCTCCATCTCCAAATCTTGCTCCTCCAATCCGCTCAAACTTATGTTGCGAAGAATCCTTTTTCGGTGTTTATTTTTTTCATTCCGTATTTACAGTTTGATCAGCAAGCTTTACCAAATATGCCAGACTCCTTTTATGTCGAAACTCAAAACGCCAGTTAGGCCATCAAGTCTTGGAAAATGTTTGGCACCATGAAGATCTATTTTGAATGGAGAACTTTTTTTAGGTGCTTTAAAACAGTGGAAATTCAATTACTATATGAAAAGTCACTGACAATGTTCCATTCTTGTTTTAGTAAGATTAATTTATAAAGCATTTTTCAATGAGGCAGTGATGCTATTTGATAGGCTGCTTTGTAAACAGAAATCATTTCAGAACGAGAAGTTCCCAATTATCAGGTGCTTTGTTTTCTTATTCAAATTTTATTACCCTCCCAGTCTCTACTCAACAAATCCAAGTATACGAAACAAGATTTTATTTTAACTATTTTATCGTTGGCTGAAAATATATTCTTTCACTGCACTTGTTTACACGACCTCTAAATTATATGTAGACTAATTGCAACAAAGCAAACTCAATGACCTCATGAACTAGTTTAGTGACATAACAGAAAACAGTGGAGTTTATTTTTAATCTTTATTTACAGATTTTTTTTTGTATTTAAACCTACATATTTGTATTGTAATTACATTGTACAAAAGATGAATAAAGTAATATAACACAACGCCTGTGCATTTTTATAGTTTGGCGCTGCCTGTGTTTGAGTGAAACGGGGCGAAGCAATTCTGATGCTGCAAATGGGAAGAGGACAAGGCCGCCTTTCTCCCACGGGGCCGTGAGAAACGCAGCAAATGTAAAACCCCAGACACATTGAACTCGAACTGTGGGAGCAGTAAGAATCAACCGGCTATTGTCCCTTGATCGAAGGACCGAGTCAGTGAAGATGATTGTGTTGCAGAGGAGTCAAAGGATGGGGCGGGGGGAAAGTGCAGCTCTTCATATTTCTAGTCCCGTGACATTTTGTAGATGGGGCTGAGCCATCATTGCCACAACATACTATGCATATAAATATATATGGAGGGTGCAGAGGGGGAGTATTCATGGAAGTAGTTTATTTGAGGATAATCGATGCAAGCCTGCAGCTAGACAACTTGCCTACTAAAAATAAAAATTAAAAAGGTTGTGTGTGTGTGTTCATGTTCTGTTAATGACAAGATGACAAAATTAGCATCCATTCATGGAGGACTTCCTGTCCAGTATAATGCTTTGGATTGAAGGTAGATATTCTATAAATTACACCACAGGCAGGAGAGCCTCAGTTGCTATGGCTACACAGCAAAAAAAAAAAAAAAAAAAATACTGTAATAACATTTGGGCTGCCCCGTAGTCGGCCCAGTGACTACAAAATAAAAGATCTGAGATTAGCAAACCATGTTCTAAACATTGGTGGGCCATTTGGGCCTGCAAGGCCTTCTCTGCTGGCCTAAAAATATCTGCATCACAGACTGATTAATTGTACTATATCCATAAATTCTTATTAAATAATTCCAAACTGTCTTTCAGCTTCCTTTCATTGCTTTCCCCCTGTTGTGCTCCTTCCAGATGTGTGTTTTCGTATTTAAGCAATTAGCCAATCACATTTCAGCCATCATTTGTTACTAGGATCAGAAATCTACCTGGACCCGTTCACAATCAGTTCTGTGAGCCCTGTCGCATTAAATGCGGTGTCAATAACCTGTTGCTTTTACCAAATTTCGAGTTGGTAACGCGTAGGTCCTACTCGCAGGCCTGGGTTACGTCAGAGGTTTCGCAAACTATGATTGGCTAGTCACCAGTCAATCATAGAATACACCAGCATCGCGTGGCAAGAGCCGAGTGGGCACGGCTCGCTAGCGCTATCTGTTACAAGATTTAATTGCGGTTTTGTCAATCCACAATAGCTGAAGCAGGAGAAGAAATGGATTTGTTTGCAGATTTGCTATTAGCGCCATTTTAAGACGGACTTTTAAAAAAAAAATATGGACATCATTTAGAAAGGTCGGTAATGCTTCACAATCCTGTTCAATTTTCTCTGAGCGACTTGTGACCCCATATCATGAATCCACGCGTTCATGGTAAAAACACGAACAGTTTAATGGCGGTATTTCTTTCTTCATAAGTTATTTCCTTGCTAATGGGACCCTCAAGTTAGTCTAGTAAACCACGACACACTTTTTATTGACAGTTATAGCTTGGATTGAGTTAGACGTAGCACTACTGAAGGCCCAAATACACGTGCCGCTACTCGTTATAACCAATGGCATGAGATATGTTGTTGTTTTAGAATGATGAACATTTATATCTATTGGGCAGTTTGGAAGCAGTTCCATACATGTTAAGTTTCAGAAATTATAAATAGGGAGATTTTCGTACTCACGACTCTGTGGTGCATGTTAAAATAATGTGTGTTACAAAAGTGTCAATTAGAAGTAAATAAAACACAAAAATGCTTTCATTGTTTATTTATACATTCAATTAGTATAACATTTTCTTTTGTTTTTTTACATTTTCTTTTGTTTCAACTTACAAATGAACTGTCTCTATTGTGGCAATAGTTGCTTTATAAAGTGAGTATTGTGGTCACAATCTCGAGTCTCACGACCAAATTTTGAGACTTAACTTGAATGCAGTTCACCTGTGTTTGATTGTTTGTTTGTTTTTTATGAATCAATCTCAGCTGTGTGTTGCAGCATTTCCTCGCTGTTTCGGGCCTGCAAGTCCTCAGGTGGTTTGGGAAAGCAAAGGCCACGTAGACGCTATCAAATGGAGTCAAATGACAATGATGTTTAACAAGATATGGCAAAATAATTTCCACAGATAGCGAAGCAATGATTTTTTTTACAATCAAGGAAATCATGGCTGTTCTTTCACTTTGCAAATCTTGGCCCACCTGACTGAAGTTTCCCTTGGCAGTGCACAGCTTGTACAGCGCCCAGCTCGGTACCAGCAGAATAGAGGACAGACCCATCATCCAGCCCAGCACATAGGCCCAGGTAGGATACAAGTACCAGCGGTTGAATGTGAGGGGCTTGTACCCAATTAAATAATATATAAAAGTGCCCTAGACAAAAAAAAAATAGGAACCAACAAGAGAAATGTATTAAACAAAAATTGGGAAACCAATCCCAGTGGATTTATAAAGGCACACCAAGGAATGAAATACATTCGGAATTAAGATGCATTTTTCCTCCAAATTAATTAATTAATTAATGGTATTGTATATCAAAGTCGAAAGTCAAAGTCAGCTTTATTGTCAAATATGCTAATATGCATGACATACAGCACAGATGAAATTACTGTCCTCTCGAACCCAGCATGCAAGGTACTTATAATTACTTAACAAACATAAACATGAAAACGGCAATTTGCCGGGAGAGGGGAACCGCTGCGTGTATATTTGTTAATGGTGATCAATCAAATGTGGTAGCCAACTCACACATTACAACTCGAACTTGAACAATGAGAAGTCCCACTCACCAGTGAAAGCAAGGGGGTAACGTAGCGCCAGCAGATCTTGAAGAATCGGTTGGGACGATTGCCTGTCATCTCCTCGATGATGCCGCAGAGCCTTTCTGCGCCTTCGGTTAGAGTGGGAGTACAACAGCACACAAAGTTCAGCCCATATTAGAACTACTGTAAGACTTGTCATGCCTCTAGAAATAAAATAATGGTTGATTACAATTTTGGCTGTGATCATTTTTCACAAGCACACAGCTACATGCTGGTGTCAACTATCTACATTGACTCGCACATCAAATTCCTTGATGAAGGGTGACCAGATCTGTAATTCATTTTCCTAATCAGTCATAAATAAACCAACACTTGACCCGTCAACCTACCAAATATCCATCCCACTGCCAGGCTTTGAAACACACAAAGAAGGAGAAGGCAGGCTCCACTGCAAGCATAGTAGTCGAACATCTGGAAGATGTACATTCCTCCCTGAGGAGAAAATCCGGAAGAATTACTTGTACTTGATGGCCACATACTAATAATAATAATAATAAAAATAATAATAATAATAATAATAATAATACTATTATTATTATTTATTATTAATAATAATAATAATCATCATCATCATCATCATACGTCTGTGTAAGCTCTCAGTCGATTCTAAAAGGAGAGGAGTAGCAGTACCGTACATTGCAGGAGTTTCTGAAAAATTACAAAGAGTCCTTTGGCAACATAAAATTCCTACTTATTTCAAACCGATAAACACGTTAAGGCAAAAATTAGTGCATCCAAAAGATAGGCTACCAAATGAAAAACAAAGTAATGTAGTTTATTCCATACATTGTAAGAATGAAAATTGTAAAGAGCAGTACATTGGGGAGACTCAACAAATTCTCAAAAAAGACTTTATCAACATCGCAGGGAAAATACTAGTGGGCCTCAATCGGCAGTACATTTGCACCTAAAAGCTAGCAACCACTCATTTGACGACAATGAGGTTAAAATCTTAGCGAAAGAACATAGATGGTTTGAAAGGGGGGTAAAAGAGGCGATTCTTATAAAACAACAAAATCCTTCATTAAACCGGTCTGGTGGTGTGAGGTTCAATTTGGATCGTTCATACAATAGCCTGCTCAGGCAAAACAGGTTAGGCAACTTTCGCAATGCTGATGAGGGTCGTTATGCTGATGAGGTGATACCGGGGGGAGTGGGTGTAATCGGCCAATCGTTAGTCAGGAATGTAGGAACAATCAGTGGGGCCACAGGGGGGGGTCCCGCGCCCCCCCCCCCCCCCCCCCCCCCCAACCTGAGAGTAGGGACCTATCATAGCTGTGTCCGGCGCCACCAGGTCTGGACATTAGGGATATATAAATGGGGCCGATACGACCAGTCAGACTTTAGTTCGCTGACGAAGCCTCTTGGATAGGAGGCGAAACGTCCGAAACCTTCACTTTTGTACAGATGACGGCTGAAGAAACCTTCTCATCCATCATCATCATAATACACGCCTACCATTTCAGCAAATATTTATTTCTGCAATTTAAAAAAAACTACAACTCCCACCATTGTAGTCATGTTGAGCTGCAAGAGGAAACACACGAGGCAGAAGAGCAGGAGGAAACCTTCATGCCTGCCTGGCCGACGCATCACTGTAGGAAATACGTCCGTAAATGACGTCATCACCACCTCAATGCCGACAAACTGGAGAGAGTGCAGAGCCACAACATCACAATGTTTTTTGTGGTATAAACAAATTATTTGAATGGGGAAATAGATTTTCATTTAAAAATTGTGAGTTCATCAAATCAAACCAAATTCCACTTTAAGTTCATTCATGTTTTAGAGCAATGAGAAACTCATTGCGTCATACCCCTTCAGTCAGTTGCACCCGTTCAAGTAAAAATATCACCTCACTGAAACCTAGATCAGGATTTTTTTTTCAGAATCAGAAAACCTTTATTTATCCCACAATGGGGAAATTTGCAATTTCTTGACATTGGATAATTTTCTTGTGCGCAGTGATGAGAACGTTCACAGAACACTGATCGGGGAATCAGGAGTCAAACCTGCGTGTCCAAGACGAGGAGAATGAGCATGACAAAGAAGCAGCAAGACCACAGGTTTGGCAACGGCATCATGGACAGCGCCTGTGGGTACGCAACAAACGCCAAGCCTGGACCTAGAAAAGATGAAAGGGACAAATGTCTGAGCAATATTTTATGTATATTTATATTTCCCAGATTTACTGGCCACTTGTTATTTTCACCTCATTGTACAACCGAGCTGGGGGAAATAAGTATACTTGGAGGGATGGTTTATTGAGAAAGGAGGATTTTCGTCGACTATCACCAAGTCAAATGACTCCAGTGTGACTAAAACGAAAGACAAAAATTTAAATGGCTGCCAAAAACAACACTTGTAAAAAAGGTGAAAATAATTTCATTTAATCTCTTTTATTTAAAATTGTAATCAGCAATGATCTTTTTTTTAACACAAATATAGAAATACAGCTATCGTTTGAATATGAAGATATAAAATACATTTTCAAATATGAAATCAAAATAAATAATAGTGAGGACAACCACTCATTTGAACAATTTACCCTTAAAGGACAACCGACGTCACTTTTTTGTTTCCTAACTGACATCAGAAAAATGTTTTATAGCATCTAAAGTACCCAAAACACACAGTATGATAGTTTTATTGAAATGCAAAACACCAATAAAAATTACTTAGTGTCCAAAATGTGCAAAAAAATTGAGCTGCGAATTGGGCATTTTCAGAAAGTCCCGCCCCCAGTTTTTGACGTCACGCCAAGACGTCTTGCATTGCTGGAGAATCAAAACAATGGCTTCAGATTCGGAGAATATGCTTTCTTGTTACACATCCAGTTATGGATATGATTCAAATAGTTCTGAAGAGGAAAGCATACATGTTTGCAAGCGATTAAATAATTTATTCCATGCCGTTTTGAGGGGGAAAATGTAGTACCAAAAAGAAGCCGAAGAGGGCGACAAAGCTCCATGGAAAGCTCAGTGGAAACGAGCTGATTAATTAATTACAATTTGTCAGTGAATATCAAATAGATGCTCGGTGCCACACACAAGGATTCACCATCGCGTTATTGTGTGTTTTATATGTTTTCCTTCTAATTTCGCCATCAACACGGATCAACATGTTTTCAGACCAAACAAAGTATTGCAAAATGCATTGAGGTGATGCAAGATATGTCCTTTCTCGCTGAGGGCCGTTCCTTCAGTGACGTAGGGTGAGGACTCGTCACCAACTCAAAAACAAGACTTGCGGAATATTCAGTGCGAGTCTTAAAACGTAAAATATAGCTATATGCGGTGGAATCTCATTAAAATACGCTCAGTAGAAGTCATTTGAAGCCATTTTACAAATTAAAAATGTGAACTACATTTTTTACCAGTACGTAAGAGCAGTGGTGGACCGTTAAGGCCTGCAAAGCCTTCTCTGCTGGCCTAAAAATATCTGAATCACAGACTGATGTTAATTATATTTTGTCCATGAATTGTTATCAAATAATTCCAAATTGTCTTTCAGCTTCATTTAATTACATTTCCCCTGTTGAGCTGCTTCCAAATGTGTGTTTTCGCATTTTAAGCAGTTAACCAATCACATTTCAGTTGTCTACTTGATATCTAATTTACAACAGATTCTTTTCTTACAGACAACAACATCCGTGACACTCTGACGAAGGCGGAAGTATACTCCGAAACATGTCAGGTAATTGAACACCTAGAAAACACTGTAAGAAAACAATCTGTTGTAAATTACAATCACATTTCAGCCATTATTTGTTACCAGGGTCAGAAATCTACCTGGACACATTCACAATCAGCGGACCCTGTCGCATTAAATGTGTCGATGACACTGAAACTAATGCCCTAACCAATCAGATTTCGAGTTAGCAACCCAAAATTGTACCAACACCTTCTTGCAGGCGCTGGGCAGCATCAGAGTTTTTTGCAAACTATGATTGGCTAGTGACTTGTCAATCATAGTTTCTCCATTATGATTGGCTAGTCACGAGCCAATCATAGTTTATGAAAATTGCTCTCATCACAAGCACCTCGTGACAAGAGCATACTGGCAGCACATCGTATCGGTAGCGAATGGCATAATTTTAATTTAATAGTAATTTTGTCAACCCACAATGGCTGATGGAGAAGAAATTGATTTGGTTGGAGATTTATTGTTAAAGCCATTTTCAAGACAGACTTTTCAAGAAAAATGGACATCACTCAGAAAGGTTGGTCAGTTAATTCCTGGCTAATGGTACCCTCTAGTGGACTTGCAGTAAATAACACCACACTTTTTTCAGTCTGGATTGATTCAGATGTAGCACTACTAGAGGCCTAGCAATGAAATCCATGGCTCACCTCTGCATAAGAGACAGACGTTGCTGCAATGGGGTACATTTTTTAACTCGTCTTGCCTTCCCTGTTTTTTCCTTTTATAAGAGTGAGACTTGAGTAGATGTCAAGTTCACCTGACTCGGCCACTTCTGCGATAGGAACACCTTGCTTGTGAGCCATGAATCCCAGGACCGAGAATACAGCAAAGCCAGCGACCACACTGGTCAAACTGTTCAGCAAACACAGCCAAAAGCAATCCCTGGAAAAAAAAAAAAACATTTCTCAACCACTCGGACTAAAACTATGAAAGGGCAGCTCAAATCAAAAATTCTCTTACAATATGTTCTCTGCACCCCTATTGTGTTGCTTCATTGTGACACTAACTTGTAGCAATTGTTTCTCCTCGTGTTGTAGCTGCCCAGTACAGTCAGGGTGCCCACACCAAGACTGTACGAGAAGAAGATCTGGGAGCCGGCATCCAACCACACCTGTTTAAAAAGAGACCCGGAAAATGCATTTTTCTTTTGTCACAATACGTGTAATTTACAGCCCTACTTTTTTGTTTTATTGTTGATTGAAAATAGAAACATACTGTATACAGTAAGCAATTGAGTAAAGGAAATTTGTAAAAATGGAAAACAGTCATCAAACAGCACAATTATATGATCAAAGGAGTAAGAAGAAGTATAAAAACATATTTAGTCCTACCCCTTGCGATGTATTAATATTCAATACATAATTTGATATCAATTATAAAAGAAAAGGAACACATCTAAATACAAACAAACTTTATATATTGCTATATTATCTATTTTCACAACTTTATGAATAGGGACAATATACATGCATACTTTAGCACATTTATATGTCAATTTTCTCTTGTATTCATGATTGATGTTCCATTACATTACAACATTTAATACATTAATCAACCTAATTAGGATGTATTACTCAATCTGCTGAAATTTGCATGGCTTAATCTTTGAGACGAGCATATACTACTGTTCCTACTTCAGGGTCTGTGAGTCGCGTCGGATCGGGCAGAAGGTAGAACTCCACCCCTTGTCTGGCTCCCGGCAGAGAGAGTCCTCGGATCAAAAGGATCAAGAGCATCACATAAGGGAATGTGGCAGTGACGTACACCGCCTGGACAAATGGAGGGTTACAAGACTGCTTGGGTATTTACACAAGTTTGTATTTGGTCCCCCTTGATGGACTTCACCTTTCCAGTTGATTTGATGCCTTTCCAGATGCAGAAGTAACAAACGATCCAGCCAGCAACAAGGCTCAAAAGTATCTCAGACCTGATAGTGCCAATCTCCTCAATGCCTGATGAGATATTCCACAGGCGACGTCTGAACGAGTTAAAAAAAAAACGACATATTTTATGCCAAGTAGAACTTTTTTAAAAGATGTTATATTAATATATCGTCTTCCTTACTCCCAGAATTCCGTTGCTGCCGACCTTCCTTCTGTGTGGTTGGTGAGATTCCTTCTTGTCATGTCAACACAATCATCTAAAAGAATGATTGCAGGTATTCACTCAGAGACACGGAATATCTTGTGTGTTCATGATACAGGTTACATATTCGGGTCACATCAAACGATGTAAGTGTGTCCAATTACAGTTACAGAAAAAAAGAACAGTTGATTCATTAAAAGTGGGGATGATTTTGCAGGATTACAATTGGGCAAACTTTTTGACTGGCGGGCCATAATGGGTTCTAAAATTTGACAGAGGGGTCGGCCAGGCCAGGAGCATTTGGAGGCAGTGTTTGGGTCGGATATACTAAAGCATTAAATGTAGTGTGTGCAAACCTCAGCACAGTAAGCACACTACAACCCAATGTATTTCAAACGTGAAAAATAGCCCTTAGCAGTTCATACATTTGCCTCAAGGAATATGCAAGATATGGCATTGACATACTATAATATGGGGCCAGCAACTTCAGCGTTGTCTACCCTGGTGTCCGCTAGCTTTTTGTCATGAGTCCGTTTTTACTATAATTTGGACAAGTTCGGCGGGCCGGATTAAAAAGCCTGACGGGCCGTATGTGGCCCGCAGGCCGTAGTTTGCCCATGTCTGAATTAGACTCAGGTTGACTTGACACATGATGACCACGCTTTCACCAAAGTCATAAAATGACACCTTTTACGAGACCTCACCTGTGTTCCAGTAGTTGTCGCAGCTGCTCCAGGGGAGTGGAGACATGAAGGAAAACGCCATGTAGAGAATAGCCAAGGCCATAATAATCGTGTAGGTCATGCTGCAATACAGCTGGATTACTTGCCCCGCATAGCCGATACCTTGCACACGGCACAAATTCGAGGTTCAATGTTAAATCATACTGGTTAAGTCTCACGATTTGGTCGGGAGACTCACGATTTTGACCACAAGTAATTTTGTAAAGCAACTATTGACACAATACAGACAGTTCATTTGTAAGGTGAAACGAAAGAAAATTTAAAAAACAAGATATATTTTCAGACTAATTGAATGTATAAATAAATAATGACAGCATTTTTGTGTTTTATTTACTTCTAATTTACACTTTTGTAATCCTCACATTATTTTAACACACACCATAATTTCTGAAACTTAACATGTATGTTAAATTATTTGTTTCAGGGATCCTGCTTAAAATAGGGATTTATTTCAACAGAAGATTCCCAATACAGTCCATTCGGCATAATATGCGACGATGGTGAGTCTTCTTTTTTGTGCACTTTGTGTCTGTTGTGTATCGTATTTTAAAGGCATGATTATACGGTCAAATGGGGCCGTTTATACTCATCAAGTATTCCCGTTTATTTTGTTTACAAAGACAACAACAGGTGATATCATATTATTATTTTTTTGTATTACACCTTAAAGCCTTGGCCCTGGCAATATTGACAGACATTAAAACAGTCCGTGGGGCAAAGCGTTTGGGGACTGCTATTAGTGAGTGGCAGTTAAACGAGTGTTGCACAGTGAACACCTTCAGCCAGGGGGCACAGTTTCCTCCAGCAGGTAATGCCGCCCTCTTGGGTATGTTGGCCTACGGCGGTCTCCAAAAGGAAGAGGGGGATGCCGCACGTCACCACAAATACGAGATACGGCACCAGGAATGCACCTGGATGTGACACTGATTTATGTGACATGTACACCCTTTGGAAGAAGTGCCGACTTGCTTACCTCCACCATTTTTGTAGCACAAATACGGAAACCTCCAAACATTGCCAAGGCCCACAATGTTCCCAGCAATGGCCAGAAGATACTCCACCTTGCTGCTCCAGTGTCCTCTCTCCTTAAGTACATTTTGGCGTTTTTCCTTGTACATTTCCTAAAAGTAAAATGTGAATTAAATCTTCTTTTACTCCCAACACATGACACATACAGTATTTAAAGTAAGTATTTAAAGAAGGCGGAAGTAGACACCGAAACATGTCAGGTATTTGAACACCTACACTGTCTGTAAGTAAAGAATCTGCTTTAAATTAGATATCAAGTAGACAGGATGAACTTAGTACGAGTATTTAAAGTTGCTTGATGAGCAGTTCAGGAAAACTAAAAACATGAAACTATTATGTAAAATTGTGCAAATTGTTGTGTAAAAACAAATCATAGAGAGAAGAGAAAGTTATCCTGTAAAGACTTTCATTTAAAAACGTGAAAATTACAAACATTTGGCCTTGCGCAGAATTCCCCAACTTTTGTTGAAATCTTTTCTCACAAGCATTGAGCAACAGCATGTAAGTGTATTTTGACATTGCCTGTTATTGATAAATTCCTGCGTGCTTTTTGCATATTTTTACATGAAACGTTTCACAACTTTACTTGATATCGATCACATTTCAAAAACAGATTTTTCACATTTTACATAATTTGCATGATACATTTTGTTACTGTATCTACCTTGGTGCACGTTTATTGAATCCTCTGTCATTCCGGATTTTTTCCAAAATCATATCAGCAGTGGGAAAAAAAAATAATGTGAGACGAGGGCAAATATTTTTTTACAGCAAGGGAACAACATTGAGTTCAATTGCTGCAAATGTTAAGTTAATCGTGAGCACTGCAAGCGAAAACACAGGTAAATAGCATCTTAAATCCCAAATATTACAAACCGTCACATTTTACCTGCATGAATACATTCCCTTCATTTCGTATCTTACTTTTTCGTTCAAACCCACACTTTTTATGAAACAGTGAATCCTAAACATGCAACGTTGCCCATAATATATTCATCCCTCCATATTCCCATCTGCTTATTCTCACAAAAGCCACAGGTCATAATATAACAAACTACAAAAAAATATGCCATCAGTGTTTCTAACTCTCCATACCTCGCTTCAGCTTGCAACGTTTCCTCCTGCTGTAGTAAAATGGCGACAGGTATAACCAAAACACCCTATTATACAGTACGTGTCTGCTCAACCCGACCTGTTCCATGTGGCAAAACAGGTAAATATTTGTAGCAAAAGTGTGTGAAATTAGAATTGTGCAAACACTTCAAAGGATTTTGTCAACCTCTTATAAACATCATCAAACAAGATTTAATTATGTATGGATTTCAGGACTGACAATTTGAACTTGAAGAAGAATCATGTTTTATGTTCAGTTTGTCTTCCTTTGCATAATTGGTGTATAAACGCACGCAGCGGCTCCCCTCTCCCGGCAAATTGGCGTTTTCATGTTTATTATGTTTGTTAAAGTAATTATAAGTGCCTTGCATGCTGGGTCCGAGAGGACAGTAATTTCATCTGTGCTGTATGTCATACATATTAGCATATTTGACAATAAAGCTGACTTTGACTTTGACTTAAATACCCCGAACAGTTGTGTGGGAGCTGTTTAAGTATCCAGAGAGTAGCACAGGAAGTAAATGACTTGCTCAAGGTGAAGCACACAAAGACTACATAGTTCCAGTTCTGCATAGCAGAACTGGTTACTAATCAGCATTTACTGTAGCCACAAAGGGACACGAGCCAGTGTCTGATTGTGCCGGTTCCAATCCCGAATAAATACAGAGGGTTGTGTCCGACGTAAAAGCTGGGCCAAAACACATATGCGAATCAAACCATTGAAGATGGAGGACATTGATTTGCTGTGGTGACCCTTAAAGGGAAAAGCCGAAAGGAAAAGAAGATGTAGAGACAACCAAACACTGTTGATGTCCCCCAGGTCCATGCATCTTGGACCTAGCAACAAGCATTATTAAAGCCACTTTAAATTGTTATAAAGCAAACCTACGGTATTATTTTTATTGTATTTTATTTTTTTGTGCGCTGTCACGTTTCGGTTTGCGGCCAAGCGGTGACACTGTAGGGTCCCGCCTGCAACTGCACAGGTGTTGGTCGTTTAAAAGGCAATTAAAAGGCCTTCCGCCATGACCATTTTCATAAAACAACTAAATCCTTCATTAAACCGGTTTGGTGGGGTGAGGTTCAATTTGGATCGTTCATACAATAGCCTGCTTAGGCAACATAGGATTAGTCATACTGATGAGGTGATACCGGTCGAAGTGGGGCAATCAGGCCAGTCGTTAGTCAGAACAATAGGAACATTCAGTGGTGTTGCAGGGAGTAGTCCTCTGCTCCCCCCAACCTGAGAGCAGGGACCTATCATAGCAGAGTCCGGCACCGCCATGGCTGGACAGTAGGGATATATATATATATATATATATATATATATATATATATATAGGGCCTAAACTACCAGTAAGACTTTAGTTTGCTGACGAAGTTTCTTGGATAAGAAGCGAAACGTCTGACACCTTCAAAGAAGTACAGATGATGGCTGAAGAAACCTTTTCATCGATGGACCACTCCTGTACGACTGAGAGCTTACACAGACGCTTTAGATAAGTACAAATTTTAAGCCAATTATTGTACTTTTAAATGAAAAATGCATCACCTTTGCTCTCCAGGTCAATGACGATTGTAAGTACTAAAAGAATAAATTCATTTTATTCAGTACATTTTCAATAACAGAGTTCTATTTTCTTAATTTTGACCTGCCTAGTGCCTACTGCCTACGGAAATCAGCTCAAAGCAAAGAAGAAGCAACATTAAGAAAGAGACACTAGTGGGCGTCATCGGCCCACCACCACTATATTCTGTCCTTGTGTCACCCCGATGCCTCTGCTGACTAGATGCAAGATGGCAGCGCTTCATGTTTCCAGCAGCGTCCCACACCAGCAGTTCAGCCTGGACCGAGCAACAGCTGGAAGTATAGCTCACCCAAAGGGGCTCTGATGAGCCTAGATCCCACCCGGACACGTTGAAAGGGGCGTCTCGCTCCATTAATGTTACCTTGTGCTCGGCATGTTGGTCAGAATGAGCATCATCCACTTTAGCCCCTGTGACCGGTGGGATTAAAATCAAAGTCCCCTGTCCCTTGTGTAGTTGGAGAGCGGCTAGGCCAGAACGGCCGCTGTCCGACAAAGCAACTGACACGTTCCAGGTGGATTCATTGCAAGTTGCAGAACAGGAAGACTGCAGTCGAGCGATCGAGCATGATGGAGGAGATGTATCTGAGTCCTGTAAGCAAGATAAGATCAAACACATCAGGGGTACTCTAAAAAAGTTTGGACACTCCTGCAACGTGTCATCTGCTCACATGAGATAAAAACAGATCGGATGATACTCACAGGTGGGATCACTGTCAAGTAGGCCACGGCATAGTTTGTGTCTGTAGAGTCAAGAGCGTACACTGACAGTGTCAGCGTAACAGTCACTCCGGCCTGAGCTGAGGCGGGTGTGTGAAGGCCCACATTACCACGGAAAGGTTTGTGGCTAGGAACATGGAACCTGATGGGAAGAATAACAATCTGCTTTGAAGTCAGTTATGCTACACCCATCCATTTTCTGATCTGTTTATCCTCGGGACCTCGGGTCTTGGAGAATATCCCGACCATTTTAGGGCAGTATTGTATGGCGGTGTGATCAGGAGTAGAGTGAGCTATTTTAAGAACAGGCCTTCAGGTTACTCGTCTGATGGCCATAGTCAGGAGGTGGTGTACCTGTGAGGTCCTCTTGTGTAGAGATATCCAGAATCATCCTCCGCTGTCAGACTGAAGACGCTGTCCGGGCCGTGGTTCAGGATGTTGAAATCCACTGTGGTGCTGTGACCTGGTGTTAGAGCGGGTGTGGCAAGGACCTAAAAGGAGAAAAATAAAGAGACAGCACAACAAGCTTCAAAGGTCCCATAACGACTCCTTTAAACAATTTAAGTCCGGAAAACATCCTCTGCTTTGATAATTTGTACGCCGCATCACAGAATCTGGTGGCAGCGTCATGGCTCCTTACTTGCCTCGATTTGAACATGAGTGGGCTGCACTATTTCTGTGGCGACCCTTTCCAGTTTGTTTCCCCCGCCGTCTCGGCCCGTGAGGCGGACGCAGAAGTGAGCTCTCGGAATCGAGTCCACCCAGCCAATCAGATCTATCGTAGCATAGCTTGACAACACAGAGGACGTAGAGGCGGACGAGGAGTTGAGCACGACCTTCTTCAGGCTTTCGCCTTCTGCTCCCAACAGTGTCACGTGACTGAATGAGACTCCCTCATCAAAAGGAGACAGGCCAGTCACGGTCAGCACAAGGAAAGCAGGGACACCTAAGGAATTAGAGAGCATACCAAGACACGAATGCCAACGAATACAACAGCTCTACCATTGATGCCGATTGGTTCAGTTTGCTATTTAACTTGAGAAAATCATAAAGGGGTTATTCCCTTTAAATTTGGGGTCAGTCTCTTGGGTTACAATGGAGGAAAATAAGAATTAAGTAGTACCACAAATTGAAAATAAGGGCTTGCCCTCAATTCTGGCCAATTCAGATTATAAAAATAAAAAATAAATAAAATACTCTCACCTGACACGGGGCTGCCCTCTACTCTAGCCAATCCAGGGTGAGTCTCGTTGGTTACGGTGGCAAAATAATACAGGAAATCCACACCGCTCTCAGCTGAGGGGATCGGTAACCAGTCATGTTTGCCACATTTGAACAATTGTCCACATTCTTATGAAATTCAGTACCTATTACGTTGAATGCAACATGTCCGTCAGCCTGAGCATGCAAGTACCATTGGCCCGGCTGGATGGGAGGCAGAAGACGAACGCGGTATAAACCTTTGGAGAGCTCCAGAGAGGCCAGAGGGCCTTGATCGTTCAGCAGTGACTGAGTTTGTCCTGGAATAAAAAAAGTTGTACAACATCTAGAGACTGTATACAGTGCCATTCAAACTACCTCACACTAAGTACCTCCTAAAAAAGTCCCAGTGTTGAGCTCTACAAGTACTACTATAAATGATCATTTTCAATTGAATCAATGTCATTCATTATTTAAACTGACAGTTCATTTCAGAAGTTAGTATCAAACTTGTATCTAGGAAGTATTTCTCAGTGTCAAAAAATCTGGTGGCTCCTGGTCCAGTTGCATTATATGTGATGACTCTCCTCTGTGTACCTGAAGGATCGATCAGGATGCAATTGCTCATTCGACCAGTAATGTGTATGGTGACATCATTAACGGCGCTGTCGACCCTGAAAGAGTGCGAGGACATCCGAGCTTGGTCTGTCTCAACATGGAGGAGAGTCACCTGGTAAGGAACAAATTTAAGTCACTTTCAAAAGAGATGTGAATGTTTTTGCTACTTCCTGGTTCATGTCAACGGTACTTCAGGATGACAAGACCATATCATATTTGATTCTAAAGCAGGGACATTTGACCAAAAAGATACCCTAGTCCTCCACAATCACTGTGGAGCAGACATACACCATGCAGTCCATGAGATTGTTGCCCAAATGGGAAGCTGAGAGCACTACTCGCTATCTTACCTTTCCTGCTACTGTATTATCCTCCACTATCGCTGAGACACTGTGGATGTCAGAGTTGCTGGTGAATATCGTCAGTCCACCCGACACGGACGACAGCGCAGAGTAGAGGGAGAAGCGATCAGGAGTCAAAGGTTCGGCCCTCCTTTTTCTCCTCCTTTTTATTCTGTCTGTGGTGTAATTAGGGTCCTCTGTTAGAAGAAATGTCACCTGTGAGAACATAAGATTAAGTGTTACTGATGTCCTTGTTGCATTGTTCTCATTGTGATTACTTAAACCCAATGCTTTTGAGTTTGTTTGTTTGTTTCTGGTCACACACGCAGCCAAACTTTTTTTTTTTTGTTATAATGGGCTTGTTGCTGTGTGAAAGTCATGATTTTGATGAATGGTTAGTGTCACTATCACATTTTTCCCCTGAAGATTTCTTTGTATGATTTGATTCAGTCAATAACAAGCAGGTACAAAATGTCGCCTAGGCTAAATGCAACTGCTGAAATGGAAACGAGGTGGACACAACCCTGGTATAAAGGGTTCACAAATAGTCTTACTTTGCTCTGTTTGGTAAGGGCGAGGGCCTTCACCACATCAAACATGTCAGCGTCCTTGGGGGAGGCATCGGTGAACACAAAGATCTCTGAGAGTGGCGGGCTATGAGTGAGGGCCAACTAGAAACGTGGAACAATTAGTGTACACATACACACATGCACAAATACACACGCGCACGCACACACACACACACACACACACACCTGAATGGCTGTGAAGCACATCTCTGGTTCATCTCCTCCTCCAAGGGCCATCAAGTTCTCCATGTGTTCCATAAACTGTTTCGGGTCATCAGTCTCATAGACCGGACCGGCTTCTGCACACAGGAGCGATATGAATCTATTAGGGGTCAGTTACCTTTTTATTTTATTTTAACTGTACTGTAGTCATACTGGTTGTCTTCGGTAAATAGTTTTAGACCTGTATCCCGCCAGATGGTGCTGTTGTTTGCCTGTGGAGCCAAGACAATTTAAAACACAAAAGGTCATTTGGTGCCTGGGGGCAGTATGGCACGATTAAATAAGTTTCATTGCTTCTGTTTTTGAAATCTGAAAGCTGTTTTATTTTGAAGAAATACAAGAGTCGTTGTCCGTTTACAGTATGTGCGCAGATGAACGTGAAGGTTCTCAGTCATGTGATTGATAGGTTAGTGCTAAAATAAAATGTAAGATCTTGCAAAATATTTACAAAAAAATGTCTTTGGACTTCCAAGAAGTTGACATTTAATAAAGAATTCAGTATTATGAGTCTTTTTAAGATTTGGATTTATCTGAACGGGAGATTCCCACGCAGCAAGCCCACTCATCATAATATATGGCGATGGTGACTTATATTTTTTATGCACTTTTTAATTTCTTTATTTGTCTTTTTTTTTCAGTGGACAGTATCTTATCTTGAAGGCACGTTTATCATTACACTATATTATATACGCGATATTACCATAGTGACGTTATTCTTGTTTATGTTACGAAAATACCACAGTTTTTATGCTGGTCATATCATATTATTTTGTTGTACTTATTCGCACTTCGTCCTTGAAAATATTGTGTGACATGAAACCGGTCCATGGGGCTAAAAAGATTCAGGACAACTGCTGAACAGTAAACCCTCGTTAATCATGGAGTTTCCGTACAAAACAGAACTTTGCGGTGCTTCCTCACCGGGGTCATGGAAGGGTACCAGCAAGAAGCTTCCCGGTTGGTCAGGAAGGTCTGCTCGCTTCCGGATGATGGAGTAAGCCCGCATTCGAGCCGCCGTGATTTCCTCAAACATGCTCCCTGTGGTGTCAATGACAAAGACCAGAGATGGTGCCTGCTTCACGCTAAAAAGCCTGTGTGGAGGTTAGTAGGACACTTGAGTAAAAAAATATAATAAAAGATAATAATAATAATAAATTCAAATTCACTTTTTAGTTGATGATCAAAACCTTTGCAGGTATCAGTTTATTTACCTGAGATGGTTTTGTATTACATTTTTGTGTTCCCACCTGAGAAAAGTCTTGTGGCCCACTGTGTCCCTGAGATCTCTCAGTACAGTCAGCGTGGCTTCGGAGGCCAGCTTGGCTGCTTCCGCGTGAAGGAAATGGTGAGGAGAAAAGAGAGGTGATGTACTGTCTTTGTTGATGCCCCCTTTGGCCCGCATAGTGCGGCTGCTGTCCAGCATACCTCCGTGACTGCATTTGCCTGACGGATAAGTTACATGTTTGTATTTCTCCTAAAACAAACTAAATTTTCATATCTATGCTAATCAAAGCAGGCAGGCTCATCACATGTTTTTGGCGGGACGACCCAGTGCCTGCAGGCACAACATTGGTGAACCCTCAAAGATAATCTAATTTGTAAAAGATCAATATTGTTGTCATTTAGGTGTTGTCAACGCGGTGGCAATCCAAGTTTAATACATTTTGGGTAACAAACAAACATACATACATACACACACACGCACGCACGCGCACGCACACACACACACACACACACACACACACACACACACACACACACACACACGCATACATACATACATACATACATACATACATACATACATACATACATACATACGCAAATATATGAATACATCATTATTAGTATTATTAGTAGTATTGGTATTAGTATTGTTGACTGTGCGTGTGCAAATGTGTGTGTGAGGCAAAGACATGATTGGGGAAATTTCATTGATTGATGTCACCTGCGAGCTGATCATGTGATACCCGGAAATTGTGAAGCCTTTTTAAGAGCATACGCAGAATGACATGTTTGTCAAGTTCCCAGACCAATGATTGACACGGCTGTGCATCATTTTTCTCTCGTGAGTATTTTCAATCGCTACGAAAAATTAGCATTTTGGTTACAGTTAAAACGCTAGGACTGCTGCCAGAATGACTAACGCAACAAGTATTAGTATTATTAATATTATAAATAAATAAACACAACATAAATAAATATGCAAATAAAGACATATATGAATAAATATAGAAATGAAAAAATATATAAATCCATAAATACAATTTGTTTTAGTTTTACTTGAAGACCTTTAGGTTTTGGGGGGAAGGTGCTGAAGTAGCCAGTTGTGAGCAGTTGTGAGTCACTCTGTTTACTTGTCAGTCTTGGGAGGAGGTTATTTCGACAGGTGGCGCTGAAGCACTCCATACAGGTGGGAGTGTCAGCTGTGAAGAGGACACACAAGGACCAACACTTAAAATTATCTTCACCACCAGAGGGCACTATTCTATACAACTTTTCTTCGTTCATGTGGTCAGGAGTTTATCCCAAGGCTTTTAGTCAGCCTGTACTTGAATGCGTTCCATAAAGACCAAACAAGAGAACCATTGTAAAGACCCTGTAGGTATTGTTTAAATATAAATCTGCATTACCTTCAGCGACAGGGATGGCTGGCTCCTTTGACTGAAGCAAGTGGTGGTAAATGGAGCGCTGGCCCATCTCCACCCAGTTACTGTGACTGTAGAAGTCCTTGTGTTTAAAACCAAAAAAATAATACGAATAATCAAGATAATATCTTCGTTCAATATCCTTTTAGCTGTTGTCGTTGTTTTGTACCTGCAGGGAGTGAAATAGTTGTCCCAAGCTGTGACGAGCACTTTGGTACTCATTGGCCCTCACTGACAGCAGAGTATGAGCCCAGAACTGTCGCAGCATTTCCGCTGCGCTCTCAACCCGTTCGGAATCAAAGTGGTACACGGGGTCAGACCTAGTAGAGCTCAGGAAGTCCATTTCAGCATTGGAGTGAACCACCTCCCCAACAGCCCTCCAGAAGCTTCGCCCCAGTCTGGCCTGAACAGGAGGCCAAAGATAAAAACACAAATACATCAATATTTATTTTGTCACCAAATTTCAATGAATGTTCCGTTTCACCTCTTTCTCATCAGGTTGACCCTGGTGCTGTTGCAGAGTGTCCAAGGTCACATTGAGGATTGCCTGCTCAGTGATGTACTGGTGTGTGTACGAATCCCACGACAGAGTCAATACACATGACCAGAAGTTGGGGAGGAAGCATGTGCACGGTGAAGCCAGGAGGAGAAGGTAAGCAAACATAATCCGATGTACCCTCCGTTCATTGTCTTGCATTCTTCTTTTTCTTCCTTCTGACACCATGGCTTACACATAAGGTCTCATCCCACCTGCAAGAAGGTTTTAAACAATGTTTGCATTCATTTCAGTCGTTATTTGATGGGGGCAGCATTTCTGGGCTGGGGCTGTCGATAATGAACTCTTTTGCTTACAGTATATGTAAATATTGAAAAATAAATATACACAGCATAAATATAATTATTAATTTGGTTGACGTTCAGTCAAGGTTGGCATTTCGACTGCACGTCACACATTTATGCTGTTCATGTTTTACTTTTATCATAAATTTGATCATACATTTTTAAAAACTCAAATACTGTGGATTAAAAATAGCAAAGTAAAGCATGTTTTCTATGCATGCTACCATTTAACGTCTTCACTGCAGGACGATGTGCAAAAATGTGGACACTCCAGTGCCAGTTTTTTTTTTTTTTTTTTTTTTTTTGTCATTTCCGCTCAAATTGCAGGACCCACAGAATATTGAATTTTAGGACTACATAAACATTTAATGCAGCGTAAGAAACCTAAGACTCTTCTTTTATCGCAAAAGAAGAGTTAATTCCTAAGTTATACGGGTCTAGAGTTATCTGAGCTTGAAATGGGGCTGGCTGTCCAAAATACAATGCAATACATATTGGTTTATATAGCGCAGGGGTCGGGAACCTATGGCTCGCGAGCCATATATGGCTCTTTTGATGATTGCATATGGCTTGCCGATAAAACTAAATACATATTCTCATTTTTTTGTCGTTCATTTCCTGTTGGGGCTGCAGTTGGCGGAAAGCGCAATTTTGATTGGATGACACTGACCGAGGTTGGCCGAAAGCGCCTTTTTGATTGGATGATACTGGCCGTCATGTTGAAACAGGTAAACGCCCCTTTAAATGAGCCCAACGAGTGCACTTCAGCTTGAATGCACCGGAGCATTCGCCATTGAGGAGAGAAAAGGTTCTGATTCTAATTTGCAATGAAACAATACCATCGATGAAACAGTCGAATGTCAGTGACATTTTAACAAGCCCGATGTTAACGTTAGCATCAACATACTTCTGCGAGAAGTAGATTGCAGATAGCAAGTGTGGAAGCTTATGAGCCGTGTGCAGGCTAGCTAGCAGTAACTTCAACTCTGGACCGGCAAGTTGAATTTCATTCCGATTGTTTGCCTGGATTTTTACCAATCACGAGGAACGGAAAATCATTCATGTTAACGGTGAGTACTGTCACAAAGTTATTTTAAATAATACATTCTGACAATTTGTTGAAAAGTGGCCGCGCGTGCGTGTTTGCGCGCGTGTGTGTGTGCGCGCGCACGTGTGCTTTTGTATGTGCGCGCACGCCCGTTTGGGTGTGTGCGCACGCACTCGCGTGCGTGTGGCTCTCACTAAAAAACACTTCTAAATATTTTACTTTTATGGCTCTCTTCGTCAAAAAGGTTCCCGACCCCTGATTATAGCGCTTTAACAACAGCTGACGCTGGAAAAAACCGCTAACATGGAAAAAAGGTAAATGCTGTCCCTTTGTGGAAAGGAAAAAACATTACCAGAGGCCATGGCCAGCGCTTTATCAACACCCAAACAGGAAAAAACAAAACCCGAACAAACTTGGAACTGGCAGTGAATGAGTTAATAATTGTTCTGAAACAGCATTAATTAAAAGGATCTTAAAATGTAATTCATAGTTATAAATGATATGCATGTCACATAATTAGGTTTCTTACAGTTGCTCTTTATTTTGCCATCATTGAATCTACATGAATGAAGACTCATTCTTACAAACAAATGAGGGAATATGGGAGGAAACTGGAGCACCCAGAGAAATTCCACACAGACACGGGAAAAACATGCAATCGCCACACAGGAGCTGGAATGCAACCCTGTTTGGCACTGGGAGGCTGGCGTGCTAACCAGTCGTCCACCGTAACACCCCCAACCCCCATTGTTCTTTTCAGCGTTATTCTAATACAATACTTTTGTTCTTGTAGCTTGTGCTTTTGCAAGGTTCACGCCGAAACAAAGCATGGTTAACCCCTCGGCCCCTCCACCAGCAACAACGCCACACTCTTTGCACACCAGAAGTGGAAGAGCTTCTGGCTTCATCCAATTAAAATAGTTTCTCCTTTGCAACAAGTCACAGTATCTCATAAAAGAACATCAATTTTATTTTGAAATCTAGATCATACCGATGCTCTCATTAAAGTTTATAAAGTTCAAATGCAAATGAAGAAAAAAAATTCTCACCCGACTCGATGTTTTTCTTCTTGACAGTCTCTTCACTCTTGATTCAGACAATCTCACGGTGTGCATGTGGCAACAGACTTTCACAACAAAGCGACAATTCCCACGACAAGCATCTGTAGACTTATCTGTCTGTCTGCTCCTCACCTCGAACGTACCATTAGAATATATGTATGATCCCAAAAAGTAAGTTTTAGGACTCACGTGAGAATTCAGTTGACACTCGGTGGTCACGAGTGTGTCCCTTGGAACTTTTAGTCAGAGCCTGCCCGCCTTTGGCCCTGCGTACCCCTCCTTGAACCCCCCCAAGTCCCCCATTAACGCATGGTGCATTGATTCCCCACAATAGGGCCGCATATATTACCATCCATAGACCTTTCCTAAATGCCCCCCTCTGATCGTTTATCACTCTCCCCTTTTTTTCCCTCACCACGGTTCATCACAAGTACAAACAACACTGTATTTTCCTGTCTCCTTGTTTGCTGTCACTTTTAATGGCCGTTGCTCGCCACTAGCCATCCCAAAGTTGGACCCAGTGTCAGGGAAAAAAAAGCCCAATTGTTGGGCAACTGGTGTTGTAATGATTCACTTAGCAGACTTTTACACATCTTGCATGGTGTGAATACTCTTGCATTACCAGTGATTACAAAATTAGTTATTCGTTTTTTTTGTTAAGTATGGATTTAGGCGTTTTCTTGAATACTTTTTGAGGTCTAAGTATGTCCCTGTTATAATAATAGTACATAGAAAGCTCAGCCAAAACAAACATGCGGATCAAACCTCTAAAGATGGAGGACACTGATTTGCTGTGGCGACCCCTTGAAGGGAAAAGCCGAAAGGAAAAGAAGATTTATAAGCACCTTCCATAGCTCTCAAGTACACTTTTCAATCACAAAATAGGGACATAAATAAAACCACAGATAAAATTGTAAATAAGAACAAGAGATAATACTATACAGAGAATGCAATTTTAAATAGGTAGGTTTTGAGATGGATTTTGAAGGTTTAGTTATGAGTTTTTTGTTAAGTATGGATTTAGGCGTTTTCTTGAATACTTTTTGAGGTCTAGGTATGTCTGTATTGGGCAATAATAATAAAAATAATACATATTATTTATAAGCACCTTCCAAAGCTCTCAAGGACACTTTACAATCACAAAATAGGGACATAAATAAAACTACAGACAAAATTATAAATAAGAACAAGAGATAAAACGATACAGAGAATGCGATTTTAAATAGATAGGTTTCGAGATGGATTTTGAAGGTTTAGTTATGAGTTTTTTTTTTGTTAAGTATGGATTTAGGTGTTTTCTTGAATACTTTTTGAGGTCTAGGTATGTCTGTATTGGGCACTAGTAATAATAATAATAATACATATTTTTCATAAGCACCTTCTAAAGCTCTCAAGGACACTTTACAATCACAAAATAGGGACATAAATAAAACCACAGATAAAATTATAAATAAGAACGAGATAAAACGATACAGAGAATGCGATTTTAGAAAGGTAGGTTTCGAGATGGATTTTGAAGGTTTAGTTCTGAGTTTTTTTTTTGTTAAGTATGGATTTAGGCGTTTTCTTGAATACTTTTTGAGGTCTAGGTATGTCTGTATTGGGCACTAATAATAATAATAATAATAATAATAATAGTACATTTATTTATAAGCGCCTTTCAAAGCTTCCAAGGACACTCCAATCACAAAATAGGGACATAACTGGGGAAGGGACTTTCATCATCCTTTCATAACTTCACTGCTGTGAAATGTAAATTTCTCTACTGCGAGACTAATAAAGGCAAATTAAATCCAATAAATAAAACCACAGATAAAATTATAAATAAGAACAAGAGATAAAACTATACAGAGAATACAATTTTAAATAGGTGGATTTTGAGATGGGATTCGAAGGTTGGAAGAGAATCAATATCACGGATGTTGGGGGGAAGAGAGTTCCAGAGTTTAGGGACAGAGCGGGCCGAATGTATTGTATTGCTTGAAAATACGGATTATATTGCTAAATTTGCTGTACTCTAAGGCGCACCTACAAGTCTTCATTTTTTTCAAAAACTGACCATGCAATTTATAATCCAGTGCCTCTTTTATATAGATTTTTTTTAATATGTCATTCATTAAACATGCGCCATATAATTCGGTGCACCTTCTATATGGAAAACGCTTTAATATATGGCATTCATTAAAAGTGAAGCCTTGTAATCCGGTGCGTATTATAGTCCGGAAAATACTGCGTATTGATGCAACATCAAAATCACAGCAGTTGGCGGCCATGCAAGTATTATGTTTAAATTAGGGGAGGGAGAGAAAAAAATAGAAAACATAAGTATTGTATAGTGTAGTTCAATAAATTAGAATATGATGGAGGAAAAATCTTACGAACTAAATAGAATTAGTATTTCAACTCATAAAGTTACACTTTTTCTCCACTGTGTCGCACTTTGGAGTTGCCCACAGTGAAAGGCATCAAAGTTTGATTTTGATATACAGTAATTCTTGTATATAGTACCTTGATATCCACACTGAAAATTACATAATTCTATGACAGAAACTGAAATCATTTGTAAAAAGAAGTGGAATAATACCTCATAGGTAAACAACTTCAATTTTTTTTTTATTAACTCATTTGTGCCAAAGCCATAAAACCGAAAGTTAAACTTGGGCGTGTTAACAGGAATGGCAAGAGCTCTGCAGAGTAGGCGTGTTTTTTATCTCTTTGCTCTTCCGTATTGACTGCCTGTACACAGTTCAACATTTTCTACTTGGCATTCAGAAGATAGTGTTTTTTTTTTTATCGGCCAGAATCTCAATTTATATTGAATGACTAAATGTACTCTTAAATCTGTCATTATTGGCTGAACCTTGTCACGTCTAGTGGCATATTTCCTTTGAGTTTTTCTTTTTGTTTAATTTGTTTTTTAATTGAATATGATCTTATGATTTGCAGCGCGGTGGTACATATACAGTAGTTTGTCCAAGTCGAATTGTTGTTCAACTCTCTGCTGTCGAACGGCTTTGCATGAGCAAACCAGGTAACTGCATTTCAACCTTCATTATATATTTTTGTCACTGAAGATTAACAGTGGGCGTCACTGGTGAGCAGAGGTCTCGGGTTTGATTCTGGCTTCTACCTGCTTGGGTTGTCTCTGGTACTTTTCCCATTCTAATTTGTGAAAAATGTGAGCGCGGATGGTTGTTCGTCAATGTCTGCTCTGCGTTTAGATGGTGACCAATTTAAGGTGTACCGCAGGAGGCTCTCTTTATTTTTTATTATTTCATGATACAATAATGTCACATCAAGCAGTTTTAATAGTGTGTTTTCTTCTTTTGTGTGTAGCAAAACCAACATAAGGAAATGACCACCATGGTGTGCCGCTGTGGTCTGCTCACCATCAACAAGGAGCAAGGTACAAGTTCAAATTGCTGTTTAAAACTTATGGGTGTTAACTCGTGATGGGTAAACGATACCGCAAGCAGTGTATTGACACGTTGCACGAACTGTGTTGACACTGTATTGATACTGTATTGGCCAGTCAATAGTCAAATGAGTTTGCATGCAAAATATAACATCATTTGTCTGTAATAACAAATATAGTATTTTTTTACTAACAGGATTATGGGATTTTTTTTCCCAAAGTATTATGTGGTACAAATGAAAATAACATGCATAAATATTTAAGTGCTGTTTGATAAAGTTGTGACAGTGGTAGAGGCGCAATTTAGTAATCTATTTTTTCACAAAAAAATCTGACACATTAGTAGAAAAGAGGACAAACATTTGATTGAAAAAATAAATACTTAAAACAATGCCCGAAGGTGATAAAGATTGACCTTGTTTGGCATCACAATACATATTTGCAAACTTGTGAAAAATTTCGACAACAAGCAAAGCAAAACTCCAACACAGACAGGCATTGCCAAGTACATGAACAGGTAAAATATTCATCCAACAAACCCACAACATATAAATACAGTGTGTTTCCTTGTAAGCACAATTTGGCGCAGCACATCCAAACAACAAACTTCCTGTATCGGTCGGTCACATGATTTAAAAAAAATGTCCATCTTGAAAGCATTTTTATGTTTAAATGTCTTTGAGCGGGAAGTGAAAGTAGTACATTTATAATACATTATTGAATACTCGTCCAGAATTCTTCAGCTCGGATCATCACCAGAACCTCATCCTTTCACCACATCCTCCCCATCCTCCAAGAGCTCCACTGGCTCCCGGTCAAATATAGAATCAACTTTAAAATTCTTCTTTATACATTTAAAGCTATCCATAAGCTTTTCCCCCATACCTATCTGACCTTCTTCAAATTTTTATTCCCTCTCGTTCCCCAAGATCCTCTTCCTCCCACGGCAGCACGATGGGTGACAGAGCCTTCAGCTGCTCTGCCCCCAAACTTTGGAACTTACTTCCTCCCAACATTCGTAACATTGATTCTCTTCCCACCTTCAAGTCCCATTTATTGCATTCTATTTGTGATTATATTTTATTTATTATAGTACATATGCTTGTTTGTGACTCTCAAGTGTCCTTGAGAGCATTGAAAGGCGCTTAAAATGTAATGGATTATTATTATTATTATTATTATTATTATTATTATTATTATTATTATTATAACAAATTCAATAAATTTGCAAATGTCCCCATTGTGGGACTATTAAATGTTTTCTGATTCTGATTAGCAAACACCATTGTGAATGGATCACCGACATTTGAAACCCTGTGATTTGTTTGTGTCTGCTTATATTTCAGTTCCCCTGAAGGCCATTGAAGTAGAAGTGGAGGTCAAAGACCATGTGGCCAGTGTGGTTTCCACGTTGCACTATGAGAACAAGGAAGACAAAGCCATTGAGGCTGTATTTGTCTTCCCTATGCCTAGTGATGCTGCCGTCTGCCATTTTAGTGCCAAGATGGGACACACTGAGATTGTAGCTGATGTGAAAGATAAACAGAAAGTGAGTGAATCTTCAAAGATAAGCGAGAAGAAAAAAGACTGTATAAGTATCGCGTTTCCTCTGCAGGCTCGAGAGGAATATGACGATGCCTTGAGCTCTGGCCAGCAGGCCTTCCTCCTGCAAGAGAGTAACCAGAGCTCAGACATATTCTCTCTGAATGTGGGGAGTCTTCCTCCGGGAGAGAGCGCCTCCATCCGGCTGGAGTATGTCACCGAGCTGGCTGTGGAGGCTGATGGCGGGTTGAGGTTTTGTCTGCCTGTGGTGCTCAATCCTCGCTACCAACCTCGGGGTAGGACAACCCATCACCGCTTTCAACGAAACACTGTCAAAGAAAGGCATAGTAGTGGACGGCCTTGGAAATTAAAACACCCAATTTTGAATATTTGTCAAAGAGCAGAAAGTTGTGAAAAGGTACTGAATTATCGACAAGTTGAATACACATTCAAATGTCTCGAGAAAGTCTCATAGAAGAGCAGCTTTTTAAAACTGTAGTCTGAGTATTGAGATCTGAATAAACCAGTGACTGCCCATATATGTCAACCCGAGGCCTTCAATAGTGCTACGTCTGAATCAATCCACAACTGCGAGTGTGGTGTGATTTACTACAAGTCCACCAGAGGGTGTCGTTAGCCAGGAAATAACTTGAAGAAACTTAAGAAATACTGTCATTAAACTGTTATATTTTTTTACTATGAACGTGTGGATTCATGATAATCTCAAGAAATTGCAATTTTCCTATTTTTGCTCGCTTCGGAGCTGTCCAACCGTTCTTAACTCCTTCACTGCCAGACGTGCAAAAATGTATCCACTCCAGTGCCAGTGTTTTTGTCATTTTCACTCAAATTCCAGGACCCACAGAATATTGAGTTTTAGGACTACATAAACATTCAATGCAGCGTAAGAAACCTTAGACTCTCTTCTTTCATCAGAAAAAAAGAGTTAATTCCTAAATTGGAGTAAAATGAGGTGCAAGTTGGGACGGCTGTACAAAAGGCAAATGCTGCCCCCTTGTGGAAGGGGAAAAAACATTGCCAGAGGTCTGACCAGCGCTTTATCGGGATTATTATGTATTCATTCTTCTTATGATGATTTCATTTTTCCAGGAAGTGAAGGTGAAAATGTCCAGGTGCCATCTATTCTTGCCTCTGAAGTGCCATACACTCTGTCCTTCTCTGCGCGAGTGTCCTCACCCCGTCAGATCTCCAAAGTGGACTCCGATTGTTCCCTGGAACCCCTGCAGTACCTCGACAAGGAGCAAACTCGTGCATCCGTACGTAGACCACTCATGTGATCTGCTGTCGATCATATTTGAAGTCTGCTGTTTTTTTCCTGTTTTGTTTATTTGTGATATTTCAGGTGAAACTGGCTGCAGGTCACAAGTTTGACAGAGATATTGAGCTGTTTATTTACTATAAACAAGCTCACCAACCAGCAGTTGTGGTGGAGGCAGGAAAGGCATCTGCCAAGCCTGGTGTGTTAAAGTCAAATAAAATCTAATTGTTTGGATGCTTTCCAATGCTTCAAATTCCCTTTTCTCATCCATGTTGTGATTCAGGCACCCTGATGGGGGATGCGGCGGTGATGCTCAGTTTATACCCCGAGTTCTCCCAGGCAGTGATGTCTTCAAAGGGAGAGTTTGTATTCTTACTGGATCGATCTGGGAGCATGCAAGGTGCTCGCATCGGCAGTGCCAGGGTAATTAAAAAAAAAACGTTGCTCTGCAGGCTTTTAACAAAGAAAATGAATTGACTATGCTGTCCGCTATCCGTTGAATGCCCTGAATAGAACTGTGGCAACTGAACCGCATTCCCTTGGGTGGAAATGTGGTTTTCATTCATTCAGTCCTTCTCCCCTACAGTTTCCTTCATCTTTTCTAACTCGCTTCCTCACAGGATACTCTGCTGCTGCTTCTCAAAAGCCTACCCATGGGTTGCTACTTCAACATTTACAGTTTTGGTTCATCCTTTGAACACATCTTCCCGTAAGAACCTACCCCTTGTCAGTTCAGTAAACACCAACATCTTATTGGATCTTGCAGTTTGTGTGTTTATAGTTGTGTGTGTTTGATGGCAGGAAGAGTGTGGAATACGGAGAGAAGACCATGAATAAGGCTCTGGAGATTATCAAGAATATGACGGCCAATCTGGGAGGAACAGAGATACTTCAGCCACTCAATCATATTTACAGTCAGCCCTGCATTCCCAGTCAACCACGACAAGTAATACACCCAATAAACTCTTTTGCAAGCACATACCTACATTTATAAATACTATTTTTTTTTTCATTTTATTCCGAACAATCTGTGAAGAGTCTCAAAATGAGATTTTAAAAATTATTGCTGGCCAATGTAACCTAGGATTGGTTGGCGAAGGGAATTTATTTTCATCCAGTCATCATGAGCAAACTGGTCCTTGCATTTCTTCATCCTTTGAATTACTTTAAAGGACAACCAACGTCACTTTTTTGTTTCCTAGCATCTAAAATACCCAAAACACGCAGCATGATATTTTTAGTCAAATGCAAAACACCAAAAAAAATGGCGTCTTGCCTTGCTGGAGAATCAAAACAATGGCTTCAGATTCGGAGAATATGCTTTCTTGTTACTCATCAAATTATGAATATGATTCAAATAGTTCTGAACAGGAAAGCATACATATTTGCAATCGATCAAATAATTTATTCCGTGCCATCTTGAGGCAATAGAGGGGGGGAAATGTTGCACCAAAAAGAGGCAGAAAATGGCGACAAAGCTCCGTGTAAGGAATTAATCAGCCCGTTTCCCCAGGCTGATTAATTCCTTTGTCACCCTCTTCTGCCTCTTTTTGGTGCAACACAAAGTTTTCAGAACAAACAAGTACAGCAAAATGCATTGACATGACGGAAGGACTGCTACAATGTGTCCTTTTTTCGGTTTTTCACGTGAGGACTCGTCACCAACTCAAAAACAAGACTTCTGGAATATTCAGCGCAAGTCTTAAAAGGTAAAATATAGCTATATGCGGTGGAATCTTTGTAAAATACGCTCAGTAGAAGTCATTTGAAGCCATTTAACAAATTATGGACACAACTTGTGCGGAGGCGTCGGTTGTCCTTTAAGCAAAAGCAAAACTTACTTCAGCTGCTTTGACAAGCCAAATAAGTTTGTAGAGATCTGTACACATTAATACTTTTGATTATTAGCATCCCTGATTTGAATAAAATATTTTATTTCACTGTTTGTGATTGAGAAATTTCGATTCTAAACTGTTTTGGGTGGTCGAGAGTTTTTTACTGCTTTTTTGTCTATTATTGATGGTTTCTAACATTCAGAGCACTCCCTCCGACTGCTAACAAAGACAGTTTAGTTCATTACAAAACAGCACACACAAACACAGATTCATATTGTGTACAACAGGTTGAGCAGGTACCGCTTGCCCAACTTGCAGTCACGTTCCATGACCACAGGATTGACAGTGTGCCACTTTTAAGCCAAATGTCAACTTTCCCTCCAGCTCTTTGTCTTCACTGACGGCGAAGTGGGGAACACCAAGGAGGTTACAAACCTTGTGAAAAAGAATTCCAGTTCCCACAGGTGTGTGTGTGTGTGTGTGTGTGTGTGTGTGTGTGTGTGTGTGTGTGTGTGTGTGTGTGTGTGTGTGTGTGTGTGTGTGTGTGTGTGTGTGTGTGTGTGTGTGTGTGTGTGTGTGTGTGTGTGTACAGTGAGACCTCGGTTTACGAACGTTACTTTAATGAAAAATTTACCCTTTACCCTGGCAGACGAATATATATATATATATATATATATATGAATATATATATATATATATATATATATATATATATATATATATATATATATATATATATATATATATATATATATATATATATATATATATATAAACTTTTGCAGGTGTTTCTCTTTTGGAATTGGACAAGGAGCCAGCACTGCTCTCATCAATGGTTTGGCGAAGGAGGGGCGGGGTCATGCGCAATTCATTACAGGCGCTGACAGGATGCAAGCAAAGGTTCACAAGACATCAAGCCAAATAATTTGCTCAAATCCTAAATACCTTGACTCAATTGTGGATTTAATTTCATCAGGTGATGCAGTCGCTGCAGTTTGCTCTGCAACCAGCTATGGAGGAGATGTCGATCATGTGGGATTTACCAAAGGGGATGTCTGTCACACATTTCGCTCCGCCTCTCGCGACTCTTTTCCAGGGTCAGCGGTTGCTCATTTATGCACAGCTCACTGGACAGGTAGGCAACAGCTCGTAACTCCTCATCACATCTACAAAAGCAGAGTTCTTGCAGCTTCTTAAAAAATATTAAGACATTTAATGCATTAAGGTCAAAACTAGGTCAAATTTTGAATTAATTTGTCAAATCAAGCTTTCAACTGTCTTAAAAATGTGAACACATGATAAATACTATTTCATTTGTGTACATAATTTCCATTCTTAAAATTAATGTTAATACCTCTATTGTCCCCCCAAAAAAAGTTAGGGGGGACAATACAGGTACCAAATGAATCTTGTGGTAACATCTCGCAGTCACAAAAGCAGAACCAGCAAAACATTAATGTGTTCCTCATCAGGACGCTTTAGTCCTTAAGAGCAGCTGCACATTATTTATGGACTCACATGACTTTAAAGGACAACCGACGTCTCCGGACAAGTTGTGGCCATAATTTGTAAAATGGCTTTAAATGACTTCTACTGAGCGTATTTTACAAAGATTCCACCACATATAGCTATATTTTATGTTGTAAGACTCGCGCTGAAGTCTTGTTTTTGGAAGTCTTGTTTTTGAGTTGGTGACGAGTCCGTACGTGACGTCACTGAAGGAACGCCCCTGACCGAAAAAAAAAAGGACACATGGTAGCAGTCCTTCCATCACATCAATGTATTTTGGTCTGAAAACCTCGTGTTGCACCAAAAAGCCGCCAGAAGAGGGCGACCAAGCTCCATGGAAGGAATTTGTCAGCCTGTGGAAACGGGCTGATTAATTCCTCACACGGAGGTTGGTCGCCATTTTCTGCCTTATCTTGGGTGCGACATTTCCCACCCCTGATGCCTCAAAATGACACGGAATAAATTCTTCAATCAATTGCAAACATGTATGCTTTCTTCTTCAGAACTATTTGAATCATATTCATAATTGGATAAGTAACAAGAAAGCATATTCTCCGAATCTGAAGCCATTGTTTTGATTCTAGGGCAAGGCAAGACGTCTTGCCGGGACACCACGAACATGGGGGCGGAACCTTCTGAAACTGGCCACTTCCGGTTTCAAATTGAAGTACTTTTTAGACACTTGAAGTCATTTTTATTGGTGTTTTGCATTGGGTATTTTAGATGCTAGAAAACGTTTTTCTGATGTCAGTTAGGAAACAAAAAAGTGACGTCGGTTGTCCTTTAAGCATGCAACATTGGCAATTAAGATGATTGCATCACAGCTACGATATACAATTGAGCATGCCTTAAAGAGAGTTGGGTATCGTCACACCAGTGAGGATATCAATCAATACCCATCAGTATTTCAGGTCGGCCCATCATCGGCGGCAGCTAAACGGCACCTAGGACACACTTGTCTGTACAACTGTCACACGCAGGTGCTGCACACCTGACACCCAGCCAAATACAGGAATAAAATAATAAGAATTTTGGATAGCTCTCAGTTCCACAGACCTCAGTGACAAATCCTCGTCATCACACTCTCCACCTCTGACCTTTAACACTACAATGTTTTCTCAGAGTTCGGAGGAAACAGATGGTTGTGTCATGGTGAAGTACAGTCTTGGAGGCCATCGATTCCAGAACAAGCTTGGCTTCCCTGTCCAACCCTCAGAGGACAGTGGGTAATGCAGGATATATTTATGTATTGGACACACTATTGCACTATTTTTTTGGCCTTAGAAACGTGTCACTGCACTCAAAACAAAAATGGCGTTTGAAGTATACAGTATTTAATAACTGAAATGATCAAATCACAATGTACTTATAAATGTAATTACTTGGTGCATGCTTACTTATTCTTGTTGTGTAAGTGATAAAACGTGGATATGCATGTTATTTATACTGTGCTGACAGAGAAGAAAGATGCAATAATCCTCCATCAATTATGAATAGTTTGTGATTGTGCTTATAGTTTGTACTGTGTACCTATTTGCTTTCTGCAGATTAACAATCCACAGGCTAGGTGCTCGAACCCTGATTCGTTGTCTGGAATCCAAGGAGGAAGAGAAGAATGAGGACGTGAAGAAAACAGTGGTGGATGTCAGCATTCAATCAGGGGTGAGCAGCTCCTTCACTGCCTTCATTGCCATCAACAGAGACACCACGAAGGCCATACAAGGCCCTTTGCTGCACAGGCTTCCAGTCAGTTCCAGTGAGTGCTACTTTTTTTTAATTGACAGTTTCTAAATGCCAAAGTTAGCATTGCACAATTGTCTCTATTATTTGGGCCATTGTCAAAGTCAGCTTTATTGTCAAATATGCTAATATGCATGACATACAGCACAGATGAAATTGCTGTCCTCTCGGACACAGCATGCAAGGCACTTATAATGATTATATATTATAATGATTATATGATTATAATGATTGTATCGAGGGAAGTGGAGAAAAATGGTTTAACAAACACTGATAAGGTTACTAACTTATTCCTAGGTACCTGCAATGGGGTTTTCAACATAGGCAAGTAGCATTATATAGATGTGGATATGTACTTTTGTATTATTTATTTGGACAGGACAGTGTATGTTAATGAATACACTGTCTTGTGTATGTCAATACCACAACTGCCTGCGACTCATCTAATTTAGAAAGAATCCACGTGTTGCACATCTGAGACATAACTACAAACTTTTATTGCTGCTCATTAATTCACATGTATGTAATGTTCCTGTTTTATTTCTCGCAAAGGTTGTTCTGACTTCGCATGTCAGGATTTAATATGAAATTTAATGTTTCCAAACGTTTTACTTTTTTTTCGCCATGAGAAAAAGCTATGTTTGGGATGGCCGCATCTTCACTCGCAGGTAAGTAAAAACAAAATGAATGAATAAATATTTTTGCAAGTGCCCCCTGAAGGAAATAATAAAGGTTCTATATTCCCGCTCTTCCCCGTGTCTGTTCTTTATCTCAACAGGAAATGATTTCAATTGTGTCTTTAAAAAGAAGATAGGAAAAAGTACACCGCCTAGTATACCAGACAGTCTGTTTCATTCAAGGGAAGCAATGTCCAAGGCTGCTGGTTCTTGTAAGTTGAATATGCCCACAGACACCACCAAGCCACATTTAGTTCTATAACACAGCCCCAGTTTATTTTGATTTGACCAAATGGTTTGGAAAGCTCTCAAAAGCACAAAACAAGCAAACCGACGCCCCCGACACAACACTATCATATCTTTATGCATTTCACATTAACTCATTCACTGCCATTCACAAATGTATTCGGGAATTGAAAATATGATGTAGAGCACCTTTCCCAAATTTGTTCAGGTTGCGTTTTTTTTTTTCATGCTTGAGTGCTGATAAAGCGCTGGCCATGGCTCTGGCTGGCAATGTTTATTTTCTACAAGGGGGCATCATTTCCATTTTTTCCATGTTAGCGCTTTGCTCCAGCTTCAGCTATTGTTGAAGCGCTATATAAACCAATATGTATGTATTGCATTGTATGTATTTTGGACAGCTGCCCTCCTTTCAATCTCTTATAATTCCAGACCCATATAATTTAGGAATTAACTTTTTTTGCTGATGAAAGAAGAGAGCCTCGGGTTTCTAACACTGTACTGAATGTTTATGTAGTCCTAAAACTCAATATTCTGTGGGTCGTCTGGCAGTGAATGAGTTAAAAAACAAACACTGTTGATGATATACTTGCAAATGTATTCAAAAATGAAATTAACAACAACCAATAGAACGTGTAGTTAAATTGGAAATTTGATTTAAAAAAAAGTATGCATTTTGGGCAAAAATAACATTCACCGTTTGAAAAAATAAAAATATTTGTGCTCATGGAAATAAGTACAAACAAAAATCAATTTTGTTTTCACAAAACTAAATATTTGATGTCAAATATCAATCGTTGTCTATGAAGTTGACAGTCTCAGAAGACCTTCCGTTCCACACAACCCAGCCACCCAGACACCTCCAGACACTTTGCTGCAGTTGGTGTCTCTCCAGAAAGCGTCAGGTTGCTGGGAGCTCAACGATGCTCTGGCTGCTGCGCTCAACAAGACCAGAAAGCAAGTGGAACAGCCCAAGCCAGCTAAGGTACGACCTTATTTTAGATATGCTGTAATACAGGGGTGTCAAAGTCATTTTTTGCCGCGGGCCACATTGTAGTTATGGTTTCCTCTCGAGGGCCGTTATGAATTTGGGGAACCCATTAGAATGTTTAAATCCCTTCAAATATTACATATAGAGCACACAGCAAATTAATGAATAACTTGTTTTCAAATCTGAAGTCAAGAATAATGACTTTTATTGTGGTTGACATCCAAAAATATTAAATTTTAGCTCAGATTTTAGCAATCATCATGGAATTTAACAAGTTTGATTTGCTTTCGCGGGCCGAAAAAAATGATGTGGTGTGCCGGATTTGGCCCGCGGGCCTTGACTTTGACACCTGTGCTGTAATACCTTTTTCACTTGTTTGTGTACTCTGTTTTTCCTTGACCCCAGGTGGACGGGAACGTCTGGGCTACAATTCTGGCTCTGATTTGGCTTCATGGGTTCAAGTCGGATGCTGAAATCGAATGGAAGCTTCTTGCTCGTAAGGCTGTGTCATGGCTGCTGGCACAGAATGGTAATTACCTCAACAATTCCCCACATTTTTTTTTTCCAAACTTTTCCATTCAATTTATTTGTGATCTGTTTGAATTTAATTGTGATTCTTCTGTTCACAATTTGTTCAATATCAATTGAAATGCTTCACTTTTTCGTCAATAGGTCAAATATGGCATGTCAAGTCACATTTTTTTAGCAATAAAACAAAACTTGCACGTACCAGGAACTTAATCGTTCATATTGAGAAAGCAAAAGACAAAGACATTTGTTTCATACACGAAAACATAAATTGCATGTAAACTTAAATATTGTATTTTCCGGTGTATAAGGCGCATCCAAAAGCGTTGATTTTCTTCAAAAGATGACCCAGCGCCTTATTTGCCAGTGCGCCTTATTTGTGAAGTAATATTGAACCACAACAGGTCTCACAACTACTGTCAACAGCCACCGACTCCATTTCTCCCTGTAGAAGTAGTGTGTAAACCTAGTCTCTACTGTACCGCCTTATAATGTGATGTGCTTGATATTTGGACAACTTTATATATTAATATATTATATTTGGAAACCTTTTTTAATTCATTGTAGCCTTGTAGTCCGGCATGCCTTATATATACAACGCGTTTGAAAATAAACCATACGTTGGGTGTGCGCCTTATACTCCATTGCGCCTTATAAATACATAAAATACAATAATACATAGATTACTCTTGATATTCAGCAGTCCACTGGTTAGCACGTCTGCCTCCCAGTGCAGAAGTTTGGGATTCAATTCTGTGTTGTGTGGGATTTCATTGTTCTTCTTGTGCCTGTTTGGGAATTCTCCGGGTATTCTATATGTGATTAGCAAGCAACCCGCCGACATCTCAAAGAGAGCTGGGATAGGCTCCGGCACACCAGTGACTCTCGTAAGGAGAAGCTGGAATACAAAATGAATGGATGAAAAAAATATTGCAAAGCAGTAATGAAATTATATTTTTTACCTAGCCCAATTACTGTGTGTGTGTGTGTGTGTGTGTGTGTGTGTGTGTGTGTTTAGCATCATGTATCACAGAGTCTGTCCTGGCTGGAAACGCTTTGTTGGGCTGCAACGTGCAAAAAGAAGCGCTTGGTTTTTAAGGACTACAGTACAATCAAGACCCTTCTGCTCATTTACTCCCATTACTCTGTACTATTTGCCATTTCTCCTAATTTGGTTGTTGGTTGGTGTCTTATTAGTGGCCATTTTATGACTGTTTTCCGATATAACATAGTCAAAACATTTAAATATGACATATAATTGAATGGGTCAATTTACAAAGACACAGTATTCTGGTCTGTACTACAGGTGATAACTGAGAAACGGGTACTACATTGTGTCACAGAGGACAATGTGTAGAATATGTGTGGTTTTTGAATAACATTCTAAATTATGTTTAAGATTAATTCATTTTTCCTATGTCTGTCTGTCTGTCTGTCTGTCTGGCTGGCTGGCCACTATTAAATAATAAAGACTTCACTGGTAATGTTTTTTTTTTCTTGAGGAGTCACTCGTCCCTTTTCCTCTTTATGGGACTCACATGATTACTATTAAGGTGTCACTGCTAAATTGAAATTGGTCAATATGTAATGTTACTTTTTTTGCTGCATGGAAATTCTGCCTGCAAACGTAGTAGTAGTCCCACCTGTTAGGTGCACTTTCAATTTTATTTCAATTGTAGACCATAATACATACACTATATCCAGTACTGACTGTACTACCTTTGTTACTAACACATTAAATTGGGCAGGGTAAAATTAATGTGTATGTAGCAAAGGTAGTCCAGTCACCTGATGCCCTGCAAGAATGCATGCAGTTTTTTTGTAGATCCATAATAATAATAATAATAATAATACATTTCATTTATAAGAGCCTTTCAAAACTCACAAGGTCACTTTAAAGTCACAGGATGAGTTTTTCTGTGGGTGAGCAGCAGCAGCCACACACGCCAGCGTTCAATCCACCCGGAAATAACTCAAATAGATAGAAAGCTAGCTAGCTAATAATTAGATTGGATTGGATTTGCCTTTATTAGTCTTGCAGTGGAGAAATTTACATTTCACAGCAGCAAAGTGATGAAAGGAATGAAAGTAGAAAAACAAAATACATGAGCTGCTGGAAAGGCAGCCACTATCGCGGCACCGTCTTGAAATCAAAAGGACAAAAAATAATAACAATAATGATACATTTAATAATTCCACCTCCCTCAACTTGTGCATTTCTTGCTGGATGTCAGTAAAGCAACCACACTCAATGTTCTTCACACAATCAAAGACATAAGTAACTGCAAGCACACACGTGCACACACACACCAGTCAATGGCATTCTCAAGAACGGCAGAGAAAAGAAACGAGATGACAAACATTAGCAGAATATACAATAACATAATTTAAACACATTACAAAAGTATTTGAAAGTAAAAAAAAGTACTTTTCTATAATGTAATTTAAATTTATCTGTTTTATATCATTCTTTGTACTTATTTCGTTTGATGCTTATATGTATATCTTGTAAACTCCCTGACGTTTATCAAGAGGTTAATACGGTTGTATGTGTTTTATATTTGAATACTCTATAGTATAGAGTCTATACAGTACTGTAAAGTACTTAGTTCCTCCCAACATTCTTGTGTGTTCATGAATCACAGCCACCACGACCAACCCCTCCTCAAAAACATACACACTAGGCAGGAAGGCGGGCGTGCGTGCATGCCTATTTCGACTTCTAAATCGTAGTGGTCGAACGGAGGGAGGCTGCGAGTAGCTCGACGATGATGCCGTCCCCGGCTCAGAGGGGCTCTCCGTCGGCCATGAGTCTTTAACCAGCGGCTATCTGGTGGCCGATACTGGTGTAAAATGCAGCGGATCACACTGGCAGCGCTGGTCGGCCTAGCTGAACCCGGCTGCTCGCCTCCTCCGCTCCCGTTTCAGCTTTAGTAGTTGCTACTGCCTTATTTTATTAATTATCGCAGCGTTATTGTTTTTAGGTCAAAGGTTTCCCGAGCGGGTCGTTTGGACTAAAATGGCCGGAGATGGCGGGGCTCTAAAGGATATTAATGAGATTAAGTCGCAGTTCCGGACCAGAGAGGGCTTTTACAAGCTGCTCACCCTCTCCGACTCTCAGCAGCGGGGCGGGCTGCCAAGGGGACCCTCGGCCGGGGCAACGCTTGGCCCAGTGGCTGGAGCTGGCTCGATACCCGGTGGAGGAGTAGGGCTGTTGCAGGGGCCCGGTGCCGCCGCCGCTGCAGCAGCTGCCGCGGCCGTCGCCTCCTCGTCGAATGCCGCAGCTAATTCCTCCCCGGCGGGTTTCCTGCCGCCGGTGCGGGTCTCCATGGTCAAGCTCCAGCCCGAAGACCCGGGCGAGGAGTCAGAGCGGGTGTGCTTCAACATCGGCAGGGAGCTTTATTTCTACACGTACACCAACATTAAGAAGGTGAGTCCCGGTCGGACGGCCCTGGCCGCCCAGGTCACGGGAGTGGACTGTCGGAGTTAGCCTTGCATGCTAACTAGCCTAGCACTTAGCTTCCATTTCACGACTTCTGGGCGAGCTACACATGTCAGTTTTCGGCTAACAAGCACCACGTTTCAACTATAGCTGCCGTCAGTGTCACATTGTGCTACGTTGAGAGCCAAATGCCAAGAACACAGCAAAGTTAGCTTTTGGAGTCCCTCTGAGGACGAGTCATGGAGCAAGAAGAGATGGACAGACATGGTCAAGGTGGCAGCAACAAGATGTCAAAAGATGCCCTTAAATACAACAAACAGTCATCTTTACAGGGTTAAGTGAGGTCGTAGTCACAAACAACACAAATGTTATCACGTGTTAATAGAGTCAGGACTTGGGTTTCCCAAAAAAGAGAGATATGGTAAAAAAAGAGAAATGGTTTCAATAATTGATTTGAGGTTTGTTTTTTTCTTTCCAAACCTCGTTAATAGATTCAGGGCCAGATAAAAAGGGGTTTAAGCCTGGTTTGATGTTCCAAAGCAGGGTTTTAAATCATTATTGTTCAAGACCGTGTCAAGACATTGAAATGAGGTTTCAAACAAGGTTGAGGGTCTCATCTCAGGTGTTCAAGACCAGATTAGGGTTACAACCCTTTGTTATGTTTTCAAGACACAACACTGTACTTACTGTATGTATGATGTGCTATTATAATTACTTGCCATACTGTTTCCCCAAACTATTTGTGTACATGCACTCCAGGCGGTGGACCTGAGCAAGCCAATTGACAAAAGGATTTACAAGGGGACGCAACCCACGTGTCACGATTTCAACCAGTATTCGGCGTCGGCCGACAGTGTGGCACTCATCGTGGGCTTCTCGGCCGGACAGGTGCAGTACCTGGATCCCATCAAAAAGGAGACCAGCAAGCTCTTCAATGAGGAGGTACTAAATGTTACTTCAAGAAAGGCATTGGGTTTCAAACAAGATCCAGGAAATGTGAAGTAAGATTTCAAGGCAGAATTAGGTTTTAAAATTAGGTCTTTAAAGCTCGTTTAAAACACTAACCCAATAATATTACTGTGCTCCCCCCATTACAGTAAAGTCTCGTTATCGATATTCTCGGGAGTCGGAAAAATATTGATATATCCGATCCTGCATCGAACCGCATTAAAAGTGGGCAATAAATGGGGGATCTTTGATATGGCATGTAATTTTCTCCTTGAGTTCATGGATTGCGTATCTAGCGTGCTTTTGTACTGTAGTGAAGTGAAAAATAAACTTATGCATTAAATAAAAAACATAATTTATTATTTTCAGAGCGCACTCTTGCAATACTGACTCTGAGTAGCACTCGACATTGTTCTACACACACGAGAGGAACCATGAACGCCAGCATGTACATACTGTATGAAAAACGGTGATTATTGCAAGCGATAAAGATATCTGAATACAACACAATTAAATACATGTATGGAAAACAAAAACTGCAACGTTTACATTACTTAGGTTGATGAAGTATTCTGCGGCACGTCGAACTCTTTCGCGATGGAGGATTTGCTCCTTGTTGGATTCTCCTCCACAGCCACGATTGCCTTGTACGTCGTTCTGATATCACAATTCTTACGTTTCCCCATGGTTGAAATTGGTGTTGAACAACAGTACTGTATATAAGAAGACTACAGTATTGTAACGTTCAGTGCTTGTGTTGTGCATGTTTGGGGGCTGGGCTTGTCGGGGGAGCGCGTCGACACACGGAGAAGGTAGGACCCGACAACGGGGTTCGAGAGTGCCTGAATAGAATGACTGCGCGTGAGTATAGGCGTAACAACAGCTCCTGTTTGTATGTGATAACTGCTACGTTTTGTTATTAAAAAGACCGACCCGCTATACCATCGACTGTGCGCATCATTTGTCACGCTGAGGGGCATTACAGTATGTTTCAGATGCTATTGCAGCAGTAATGAAAGATGTGAGCTCTGCTCCACCGTTTTTATAGTGCTCGAGGATGACAGTGCAAGATGCGGAAGCTGGTCACGTGACCAACAGTGTTACCAATACAGATACTATCTCTAATGGTGGTACTGTATAGAAATCCTTCAGCAAATATTGATTCATCTTAAGCCGCTTTGATGAGATGAAAAGGGCACCGGAGTAACCGAATTATCGTAATAGCCCGGTATCGTACTAAACGGAACTAATTATACATAAAACACGAGAAATTTCCCGGGAAATGAAAATAGTATCGTAATAAGCAGTACTATCAATATAACCAATATCGATATAACGAGACTTTACTGTATTGCATTTTAATTTGCAGTCTTTTTTTATATCCTTCCGAACTAAAATACAAATGAAATAGTCTATAACAATAAACAATATCAGATTTTTGTGTACATAAATGTTTTGGTCTTCTAAGTTAGACATACTAATAAAGGCAAATTAACCATGAATTCACATAAGAGCTAAACTTAGTTGTTAACATTCTGAACACTTTGAGTTGCAGTGTTTTAAGCATCAACTATGACAACTTGAGAAAATTCTACTAAGCAAGTGTGTTTTAAACATAGAGGAATAAATCAGATTACAATAATGCAAACTAATCTGTCATGAAAAAGTGTTATCTAAAATTGTGGATTGCATTTAACCACTTAATTTATCTCGAGAGAGACTCTACAATTAAAGAAATTAATAACCTGCATGCAATATATGTTTAAAAAAAACAAACACACAAAGTAGTATACATTTTTGTATTTATTTTTATTTTTCACAAACTGCAGGATCTGCAATTTAAATATTGCATTCCGTTTCATTGCCCGGATAAATACAAAGGGTTTTGTTTGTTTGCATCCGACCTAAAAGCTTTGCCAAAACAAACATGCGAATCAAACCTCTGAAGATGGAGGACGCTGATTCGCTGTGGCGACCCCTTAAAGGGAAAAGCCGAAAGGAAAAGAAGATTCCGTTAAATTGTGATGACAATTTAAACGGAACTAATGAAATGTTTTGTCTCCTGTTGTAGCGTCTGATTGACAAATCCAAGGTAACATGTCTGAAATGGCTCCCCAAGTCTGAGAACCTGTTCCTGGCCTCTCACTCCAGCGGCCACCTGTATCTCTACAACGTGGAACATCCGTGCGGCACGGCTGCGCCTCAATACTCGCTTCTGCGCCAAGGGGAAGGCTTCGCCGTGTACGCCTGCAAAACCAAGACACCCCGAAACCCTCTCCTACGCTGGGCGGTGGGCGAGGGCGGCCTGAACGAGTTTTCCTTCTCGCCCGATGGGGTCCACGTGGCATGCGTGGGCCAGGACGGCTGCCTGCGGGTCTTCCACTTTGACTCCATGGAGCTCCAGGGCGTGATGAGGAGTTACTTTGGAGGACTGCTGTGTGTCTCGTGGAGCCCAGACGGCAAGTACTTGGCCACCGGGGGCGAGGATGACTTGGTCACCGTGTGGTCCTTCGCCGAGAGCCGGGTGGTGGCCCGCGGGCATGGACACAAATCCTGGGTCAACGTGGTGGCGTTTGACCCCTTCACCACATCGCTGGAGGACGAGGAGCCCATGGAACTCAGCGGAAGTGAGGAGGACCTCCACCAGGGAGGCCCCCCCAACAATACGACACCACATTTTGGACGGGTGCGCACAAGCAGCACCCTGTCACGGCTCTCCCGTCACAGCTCCAAAGGCGGCGGCTCAGCGGCTGTCACCTACCGATTCGGATCCGTCGGCCAGGACACCCAGTTTTGTCTGTGGGACCTTACAGATGACATTCTATACCCTCGTCTGCCGCTTTCACGCGCCTTTACAAATACTTTTGGACCCACACTGCCCAACTCTGTCGTGGAGGGGCACCACCACCCACCCGTTGTGGGCTCTTCCAACCCGCCCGCACTGCCTCTCCCCCTCCCTCGCTCCCTCTCCCGCTCCAACTCACTTCCCCATCCGGCGGTCGCAAACACCTCCAAGAACCAGGGCTCTACGGAAGGCAGCACTGGGGGGACAGGAAGTGGCACCGGTACCGTAGGGGGTGGCCCAGGTAACGCCGCGCCCTTCAGCATCGGCCGCTTTGCCACGCTTTCCCTCCAGGAACGCAAGTCGGACAAGTCGGCGGTGGGTGGCGGGGTGGAGAAAGAACACAAGCGCTACCACAGCTTGGGTAACATCAGCAAGAGTAACGATAAGATCAACGTGGCACCGCGGGGGAGCGGCCGCCTGGACGCCGCTAAGGTGCTGGGCACTACGCTGTGCCCGCGCATGCACGAGGTGCCACTGTTAGAGCCACTGGTGTGCAAAAAGATCGCCCATGAGAGACTCACCGTGCTCGTCTTCATGGATGATTGTATCATCACGGCGTGCCAGGAGGGGCTTATCTGCACTTGGGCCAGGCCTGGCAAGACGGTATGTAACGGCTATGCAGGCTCATGTCGCAGGCCCCTGACAGCCAGAAACCTATGCACGTGTCACACCTACCTGTACAAATGCTCCCCGACTTACGAACAAGATACGTTTCGAACAGTTGTTCGTAAGGTGAATTTGTTCGTAAGTTGCTTCAGTGCTATATTTTGTCTTTTCTTACAGAATTTAACAGCACAGAACGGAAACTCTCCAAGTGGCACGGTGGTATAGCTGCACCTTCATCACTTCTACCATTCCTACAAGTAGAGCAACCGTCAAACACCCGACCATTTCACCAACGCAGTATTACCCTCTGCTCAACCTGCAGAAGCCACGGCCAGCTGTATTTAAGTAATTTATTTTATCATTAATCTATCTAGTAATTTATACTGTAAATAGTCAAAGTACTCTAACGGCAAGATGGCGCGACAGGAAAGCAAGTGAACACATTGGACGTGGCAACGCACTGAATGTCTTTTCGGGAGGTCTGTCTTGATGTCACCGTTATTCTTTGTTACGTTAACACCAGTTGCACTCGAGATGCTTCAAAGGGTTCTGAAAGCGGCGTGTCGAGCTCGGGTGAAAGTCACGCGACCACACGCACAAAATGCACTGAAGCTGCAGTACACATTCATGTTGCACAAGTATTACAAACCCGTTAGGGTGGCGCGGGAACCATACTGAGGAGAAAGATGAGAGACAAGGGGGCATATAGAAAAATGTTCAACCTTAAAGTAAAAATAATAAAACGTGATGGTTTTTTTGGGGGGCAAAAGGTTGCAATCCTTTGGAAAAGTCACCTTTTTCAAAGAAAAGCTATGCAAATCTTGATCAAAAAAGGTTGTAAAAGTACATTTGAAAAAGGAAATTCTTTTTTTTTTTGTTATAATTTAAAAGAAGAGCATTATTTGAGAGGGAAACGGTCATTACAATTAGGGGAAAGTTACATTTAATATTCAGTCGGGGAGTCGCGGTGGATACGCATTTCTTGAATATATAATTTTCCCCACAAATATCACAATTTTTTCCAGGAATAAAATATACTGTTGAGGGGAGGAAGAATGCTACAATCTTGAGAAGACAAACATGCCAATTTTTACTGTGACTTTATTTTGTATACACATTTCATTTGTTTTTCATTCAATATTAAAAATTCATTCTTGCTGTATTTTATGTTTTTTCCTTTACAGTGTGGCCCTGATACTCTTTGGTAGTGTTGCACCTGAATTGCCTCTTGCAATAATTTGCACAGACAAAAAAAATCGCGGTCTCTCCACTCAATACATACGCCAACACAAAAAAAGCTACATTTGTTTCAAAGTCTGTGATTATTTTATGCATTGCTGCGATGATTAAAAACAAAAAGTGTGTTTGTTTCTCTCTCCAAGATGATCTTTTCTCTCATTGCAAATCATTACATTGTTGTGATTGCTTTTTTCGGTTTTCTCTTGGACGATAACCATGACAATGCGAACACAGAACACACATGATGAAGAACATGATTATATTTTTCTTAATGTCATCTCAGTGCACGTTACAACACGTCAAGTAACGTGTGTTCCCTCGTTGTAGCTATAACTCAGAAATAAACACCATAGTCCTATGAGTTGCCTGGCTTTGTGTAGTTCAAATTGAACTACACACTTGAACTTTTCAATAGATAAAAGTCAGTCTGCTTTATTGTCAAATATGCTAATATGCATGAAATTACTGTCCTCTTGGACCCAGCATGCAAGGCACTTATGATTAACAAACATGAAAACGCCAATTTGCCGGGAGAGGGGAGCCGCTGTGTGTTCACGCGCCGCCATCTTGGGGAAAAAAAACAAAAATAACATATGTTCGTTTTCTTTACAAAATAAAACATTTTAAAGCCAAACCGCGTGCGAACTGCACTTGTCACGAAAAGATTGACCCATATTTACAGCGGTTGATCCTTGGAACTACGTCTAAGTGAAATAGTTCGATTAAATTGAGTGCAGAAACTGGTTTGGTAAGTGGCTGTCAGTAGACACCCACATTACTCAAAAGCAGAGTTGGGAAAACGTGAACGGTAATGAACTCCATAATTTATTAATGTCGATAATAAACGGTCAGTGGGTCGCGGGTCTATGTCGCTCTTGTACGATTTGATTCTAATCGTCGTCTGTTGGTAACAGGAGCGCTCGTTAACTTTTAGTCTGAAAAGGTAAAACCGGAAACGCTATTTTTCTCGAGACACTTGACGCACTAGTGTTTTTTTAATGAACATGTTTGACAAAAACAATCCAAAAGACACAGGACACATTGCAACAGCAGCGAAAGATAATATGGACGACGGAGACGAGTCTAATGTGACCGCCAAAGGGTAAGATGTGTCGATCGTTAAATAGTGTCTTCGTATTTTCCTGTCGTTAGTGGAAACTTTTGGGAAGCACAAATCGAGTGTAAGCAGCCCGACGGTGACTTCTCACCAATTCCATAGATTGTGCTTGACTGGTTTCTGACCAAGAATCGATCGTTAAAAGCCAATATGTGCTTATTGATGTCAGTTGTGATGGTCACAGCCATGTGCAGTTTTAGTTTATTGCAAAAACTTGCCCAGTTTGCTCTTGTGCGCGTTTAATGAGCACTTATATGCACTGCACAAGCATGACAAAATAACATCCGGAGTCTGTCTCGTCCACTCAATATACAGTGAGACCTTGGCATACGAACTTAATTGGTTCCCAGACAGAGTGTGTAAGGCGAAAAGTGTGTATCCCCTAAAATGTTTCCCATAGGAAGCCATTAACATGAGAATAATCTGTTCCCAGGTCTCCATAAAATATAATTTTCAACTAAATAAGCCTTAAAACTACACACAAGATACCTTATTCTATGTATAATAAATGTGATATTGTATTGTAATGAAATAAATACACTGCAGTGTATAATAAAGTCACTTTATTTACATTTGTGATGGTCGTTGATGGCTCTTAATTGCCACCTGTTGCTTTCTGACTTGTAAGATCTTACGAAACTGAGGCATCACATTATCATTCATCATGCTGATGATTCTCATAGCCTTTTCTGGATGAAACTGTTCAATAATATCCTGCACATCAACTCCTGAATGGCCTGCTTCTGCTTGTCCTCTTGAAGGCAAATCAAATCCTCTGTGTTTAGGACCTCATTATGGTTAGCAACAAGCTCCTCGATGTCATCTGCATCCACTTCGAGTCCCGTAGGTGCTGGCAGAGATTTTATTACAACAAGCCTGTCAAGCTAGGCAAAATAAAATGGCACACTCACGATCCCAGAAAGCAACAAACTTACGCGATCACGGCTAATGTAACCGGCCTCAGGCCTAGGGGATACCTGGGTTGGTCCAAAGGCGTCACAGGCAGGTAGCACTGTGAACAACGAGGAAAAGACGACACGAGACAAACGTGTAAATCAGCTTCACACAGCGGCATTTATCACTGACTTATTTACTCATCAAAACTTAAATTCGGCAATTTCAATATCAGAATACATCAATGTGTAGATCTATACATTCAACATCTATACATTGTACATATCCTCCACATTCGCACATGCGTATGCACGTCTGCATGCTCGTGTGTGTTGTGCTGGGAACTACAATTGACATCCCAAAATCCAAATTCATCAAAGCCACAAAACTAGTCCCCGATTACATTAACATCTTGAGGATGTCTAAAAATTATTATTTTGAATACCTGTGAACGATGAGGAAAAGACGACAAGACAAAACGCATTTATGACTGACTGCGCATGCGTGAGCTGAGCCTACATTGTCTTCCTCTGTTCCATTCACAGGTGCGTAGCGCCCTCTCCTGACTTGGTAGTCTAATCGAATAACATACAGTAACAGAGGTCGTTTCTAACCCCCTACACTAACAATCACCTCGGGCAAAGCAAACTCTCGGACTTCCCAGCGCAAGACACAGCGAGGCGCGAGGCGTTGTTATCATGTCACTGGTGAGGTGACAGCGACTCGTTGAAATGTCCCAGTATCGGTGATTAGGGGATCAACACGCACACCTTGTTCGTGTTTCTCAATGATCTCCTTCTTCTCCTCGACTGTAATTTTGTTTTGTGCCTTCTTCCGCTGGCGGAGGTCGAGAGCGGCGCCCCCGCCCCAGCTGTCAACTCGCACGTGACAATTTCGGTGTCATTAGTCACGTGAAAGCATCGACTAAATAATGCCTTTGTGTCAAGCTTTTTGCGACGAATGATAGCAATGGTGGACGGTACCGGGCTCTTTATTTGTAGAATGGTCGTTTGCACTATGTACATTTAGTTTTTTTTATCTTTTCATCCCCTACCCCCTTTCAATTGCTGCTGTGGGCTGCAAATGTCCCCATTGTGGGACTATTAAAGGCTTTCTGATTCTGAGACACACACACACATACACACACACACACACACACACACAGACACACACACTTCCTGTTTTGATGAACAGCGTGTTCCAATCAAAGCAGGGTAAAAGTTTAATCTCTGCCTCATGTCCTGTCCTTGAAATGAGTTATGTGTCTGTGTGCCTGTGAGCACCTCCCAACTCTCTTTCACAAGACACACTAATATGAACAAGAACAGCATCTCTTCTCATAAAAATCTTTAAAATCTCTTATTGTTAAAAAAAACTAGAGCTGAGAATAAATGGTAGTATTGTTAAGGGAGGAACACTGGGTTGCTCGTGCATCTGATTTCTCTCTTTTCCCCCCTCCCCCTCTCTCTCTCTTTTTCTCTCACACATGCGCAAGGAGCCAAGTTGCACTCGGACTAAGTATTCCTGCATGACAGTGAAGGGATACTGTAGTGCTGCTGCACCTGCACACACTATCGCTCGCATTGTGCAATAAAGTACACTATGTTGTTGTCCTGCCTGCGACAGCCGAGAAGCCATTTTAGAAACGTTCCCTTCACTTTTATTGCATTGGATTTGCCTTTATTAGTCTGGCAGTGGAGAAATTTACATTTCACAGCAGCAAAGTTATGAAAGCAATAAAAGTAGAAAAGCAAAACACAGGAGCTGCTGGAAAGGCAGCCACTCTCGCGGTGCCGTCTTGAAGTCAAAAGAACAAAAAAAACCTAAATAACAAATAACATGACAACACAAAGACACAGAGAGACATTAATTCTTAAGCACTTTCTGTACCCTCTTTGTTACATAAAGCAGTTCCAGATGAAAGAGGAGCGGATCAAAGCGTCTCTTCACCAGCGGATCAGGGACATCATGGTGGAATGTGCACGTCTACTACAAGCTAAATGTTGAAAGCAAACACGCAGCTGTAGCATCCATTGACGAAAAGAGATTGTCTCACATCTCCTGTCCCCCATAAATCAGCTTCAATTCCATCCCGCGACAGTTCCATATACGCATCGGCGCTCTGCGCTGACGCTCCTTCCTTCTTATTGCGGGCTCCTCAAGCCATGTATCCATCCAGCCGCAGACTGTCCAACAGCACCGACCTTCCACTGAACAAAGCGGGGCTGTGAAGATGCTGCCCATTACAGACGCAAAAAAGCACAATGGCCCCAGAGCTGTCCAGCGATGACAGTCAAATTCCTCTTTTATTTTGGCAGTACAAAGTGTTTGTGTAGCAGAAGGATCATTGTTAGTGGACAAGGGCCGGAAGAAGGGTCAGGGTCATGTTGTCAAAGTGGTCTCACTACAAGCCCAGGGGACATTTTTTCCATTCCTGCTCTAAGGCTTTCAAATGATTTTTAATGGCTGCAGCATATGCTGGGGAGAAGGTTTATTTTGAATGGCTGCATCATGTCGATATGTTTTTATTTAGATGGCTGCATCACCTAGAGCACTGATTCTCAATAGGCTCGAGACCCAGAAGTGGGTCACGGACATGACGAGTAGGCCACAGACAAGTAGTACAAAAAAAATGACAGTGGTTTCCCAATTTACAACAGTACCAATATACCATGATTTTCATGTTAGTGAGAATGTACTACAATGGCAGTGTTTTCTTTCTTTCTTTCTTTCTTTCTGGTTCAGGAGCTGTTCTGAGCAGAGGAAGTTGCGTTCTCGCGACGCAGCTCGATGCAGGCGAGGCAAGGAGACAGAACTATTTTATGACCTGGCTCGAACCCTACCCCTGCCCAGACGTGTCTCCACACATTTGGACAAGGCGGCCATCATGAGGGTTACCCTCAGTGTCTTGCGCATGCAGCGCCTGCTCCATCCTGGTAGGAAGATTCACTCCAAAATGTCCACTGAGAACCAAAATCGTTGTTTGGACCTTGAAAAAAAATTTGCGTCTCAGCGACAGATAGTCAAAAGGCATCTGAGGAGTTGGATGGCGACAATGATGACCTGTCGGATGTCTTGTATACTCAAGCGCTTTCTGGCTTCATCGTGGTGATTATGGCGGAAGGAGACATCATTTACCTGACTGACAATGTTAGCAAGCACATTGGCATCCCGCAGGTAATAATTCTCTCTATATGACAAACAACATGCTTAAAAATATTGCAAATATGAGGAGAAATTTGGGGAGGGAAAATTAAAACAAAAAATGTTTCAAATACAAAGTAGGTGGTAGGGAAAAATTCTTGCTAGCTAGATAGCTACCTAAATAGTTCGATAGATAGATAGATAGATAGATAGATAGATAGATAGATAGATAGATAGATAGATAGATAGATAGATAGATAGATAGATAGATAGATAGATAGATAGATAGATAGATAGATAGATAGATAGAACAAAACTAAGAATGTATTGTATTAATAGAATAAAATCAAAATGAATACAACTGCATGGTTACTGCAAAGGTTAGCACTTAAGTCAAGAATTGGTCACATGTGTGGAAAGCAGTTAGATCACGCGGATTTCAAACGCAGTGTACAGATGACTAAGACTGCTTTGGCCTGGTTTTGCGTACCTCTGATTTCCAAGGTCAAGAGCAGCGTGTGTGTGTGTATTGCCGGGGAGGAAGCACACCTGTATTTTCGAGCTGATCAGCAAGTAAAGAAAAACAACAACAACAATCACTGATCCAATCAGTCTGTTTAGATAATTTGTTTATTTACTTTCCAGTTGAATCCCGATGTGGAGATTAGTCCTTGCCTATCCACAAATAACCAGAGTTGGTGTATCATTGCATATCGATCAATGACGTCAATTGATTTTCACCGGGTTGTCGAGTTTGCATGAAAATACAAAATATATTCTGATCCTATCCTGTTGGATAGATCCATGTAAAGTCCACAATTCTTTGTGTTTTTAGTACTTGTACTACCTTGCAGATTTCAGGTTGTGAGGAGTGGGGGTGGATGGGATTATAGAATTGGGGTAAAAACGATGGTTGGGACCCACATAGTCAATATTCTCCCCATTCTCTCCACATATTCTCCCTATACTGAATCTGAGTTTCTTGCATTTCTCCGCCTTCCTCACCCCTTCCGCTATTTCCTTATTCTTCTCTCTTACTTTATCCTCTCCTCCCTTCATCATCCAACTCACGTTTATTTTTCTTCTTTTTGCTCCTTCATTTGCTCCTCCTCTCCCTCCACCTTGTACTCCTTTTACTCGCCCTATTCTTTTACTTCCTACCTTCTCCTTGCATCTTGTTTTCCCACACTTCCTAATTTTCCTCCACTCCCTCTTGCTACTCTGCTTTTTTTTAATTTCTCCTACTGACCCATCGCTGTATTTTTGTATATATGTGTCAATAGTTGTGAATTTTTCCCGGTGTGTGTTCTAGTTGGAGCTCCTGGGTCAGAGCGTGTACGACTTTGTTCATCCTTGCGACCAAGAGGAGCTCAGGGACCTCCTTCAGCACTGCGGTTAGTTACACCCAATTACAGTGAGACCTCAACTTACGAACTTAATTGGTTCCCAGACTGATTGTGTATCTCAGACAGATTGTGTATCTCAAAAAAAAAATTCCCATAGGAAACCATTAAAATGGGAATAATCCTTTCCCGGGTTTCCATAAAATATACTTTTCAACTAAATAAGCCTAAAAAACTACACACAACATACCTTATTCGATGTATAATAAATGTGCTATTGTATTGTAATGAAAGAAATACACTGCATTGTATCATAAAGTCACTTTATTTACATTTGTGATGGTCATTTATGGCTTGATGGAATGGCGTTGGAGGTTGAAGGTCAAGGGGAATTGCTGTTTGGAAAGCGAGGCACATTACATGAGGACTGTAATTAAAGAAATTAACTGTGCTGTAAAATAAAGTTTGATTTACCTCTTTGATGGTCGTTGATGGCTTATGGAAGGAGAGTCACCTTCCATATGGACTGTTGGTAACTTAACCTCTGGTGCTGTTCGGTCGTGTGCTTCCGCCGAAGATCACTCCGCCAGCCGTGGTGGGTGTGTATTATGAAAATAGTGCTTATTATATGGTTTAATTTTCATACATTTGACGTTTGTAAGACGAAAAGTTTGTAAGAAAAGGTGTTTGAAAGTTGAGGTCTCACTGTATCCAGAAAAATATTCATATCAGCCCGATGCTGATAATATTGATATATCTGTATGTCTGATGAGGTCAGCTTGAAACTAACATTATTTGCCTTTGTTTTCAGTATGCAGTAAAAAACTGCGCAGGGGTCAGCTGGGCCAGATAAACTTGTTCCTGCGAATGAAGAGCACTTTAACCAGCAAGCGACGCACCGTTAACATCAAGTCTGCCAACTGGAAGGTACTTACCCGCACGTCCGCATTTATTCTCGTTGTAAATTGCGTGTTTTAATAGATGAGCTTGAATACACGTTTTGTGGAAAGCCATTTATCGACTACTACAGTGAAAACAATGCTTCAATTGTCTTTCCCTGTCAGGTGTTCCACTGCACGGGTAACGTGCGTGCGCTGGTCGACACTTCGGCGACGCTCCCTGCGGACTCTGTGATGACGCTGCTGTGTGAGCCCGTCCCCCACCCGTCCAGCGTGGACTTCCCCCTGGACACGCACACCTTCCTCACCCGCCACAGCATGGACATGCGGTTTACGCACTGCGAGGGCAGGTCAGCACCGCAGCGCCTGTCCTCAGACATTGAGAAAACCGAAAGAAACTCCATGAAGGACACATTGAAAGTGTCGGTTTCTTGTCATTTTTGTTGTGAGTTTTGCTTTGACTTTTGGTGAAAAGTCCTTTTTCTTCAACACTGAGGGAGTCAGTGCATCCATCTTTGTCTAACTTAAATACCATATTTTCTGCACGATAAGGGGCACCTAAAAGAAAAGATTTTTTCAAAAGTTGAGCATGCGCCTCATAATCCGGTGTGCCTTATGTATGGAAAACGTTTTAAAATACTGTATATCATTTATTGAAGGTGGCCGTTATAATGCGGTGCATCTTATGTATGGAAAAGGTTTTTAAATATGTCATTCGTTGAAGGTGAGCCTTATAATCCAGAAAATATAGTAGTTTAAACTATAAATATTCCACCAACTATGATTCCCTAATATTTAAATGTCAAATTCATCTTACAAAATTTAATAGTTTGTAGATTTGATTGAGAGAGGAAACAAAAGTCACCAAAAGTGTGAAAGTGCTGCCTTGTCCACCTTTCCCATTGCTTCGAAGGCTAGGTTTGCCCTGCGTTCAAAATTGCGTGGCGGCCACCTCCAGCTATTTTTTTAACACATTCACTGCCAGCCATGTGCAAAAATGTGGCCACTCCAGTGCCAGGTTTTTGTCATTTTCACTCATATTTCAGGACCCACAGAATATTGAGTTTTAGGACTATAAATATTCAATGCAGCATAATAAACCTTAGACTCTCATCTTTCATCAGAAAAAAAGGATAATTTCTAAATGATATGGGTCTGGAGTTATATGAGCTTGAAATGAGGGTGGCTGTCCAAAATACAATGCAATACATACATCCATATTGGCTTATATAGCGCCGTAACAACAGCTGAAGCTGGAACAAAGTGCTCACATGGAAGAAAGGGAAGTCCTGCCCCCTTGTGGAAATGAAAAAAAAACATGGCCAGAGGCCATGGCCAGCGCTTTATCAACACCCAAACAAGAATAACAAAACCAGAACAAATTCGGGAATGGCGCACTATGTCATATTTTCAAATCCTGAATTAATTAGTGAATGGCAGTGAATGAGTTAATCCAAATTTTCACTCTCGGGTGGTTCAAATTTGAATTGATAAGATTTTTATTTTCCTGTAGAGAACACAAAATAGGTATTAAATGTTCATTTTCTTTTCATTCGTTTTCCAGGTTGGGCGAGCTGGTGGGATATGAGGCCGACGATCTTATCGGCCGATCAGCATTCGAATTTCATCACGCAATGGACTCGGTTCACGTCAACAAGAGCCTCCACACATGTAAGTTCTCCTGATCTCATCCCAGGAAAGAGAAAACAAATCTGTCTTCATTTTGCTTTTATTCATTTTGTTTTTCTTGTCCGTGCAGTGCTCGCCAAAGGGCAGGTGAGCACCAGTCCCTATCGCTTCCTGGCAAGTGGCGGCGGCTTCGTGTGGGCCGAGACTCAAGCCACCGTCCTCTCACATGCCGAGGCTGTGGTCTGCCTTAATTTTGTGCTCAGGTATGCTGTAGACCAAGGATGAGCAACAAATTTAAAAAAAAGCCAACCATAACGTATCTCGAGGACCTCTCCATGCTTACTGTATTGAGGTCAGCAGGAATTTAATCCTTTTAGAAGCTGCTTGTTTTGATTTGGCATATCTTGTAGATGTTCAGTAAAATTATAAAGTGACTTTGTAGTGATATTCAAGTGTATTCAGATTGTAGTTTGTGGCATATTTAAATTTTTAACAACAAATACAGGTTCTTCATAACATTTTTGAGGGATGTCATCACTTTTTTTTCCCTTGTCTCTATTCCTGGCAGTCCTCGTTCGCTACAACTATCATACCAAAAATGAATGAATGAATGAATAAATGGGGTTACATTTCTTTCTACTTTGCAGCGCTGTGGAGCAGTCGGACGTATTTTTCTCCTCTGAGCAGATCCGTGCTGGCTATCGCCTCAATAAGAATACAGATGGAAGTGAGAGTTCCGGCAGCAGCAGCACGCCGGAGATACTTCCTCCGGCCACTCCTGAAGCCACTGATGCCGTTGCTCCGCTGACAGGAGGTTGGATGCAACTGACTGTTTTATTTTTTAAACATTTTTTTTTCATCACCGTAAATCTGTGTTGAAACTCTTTCAAGCTAAAAACAAAAAAAACAAGGTTGTGTTTCTTTTGGCAGACAGTGAGTTAGAATTCTACCTGCTGTAAAAAAAAAACCCATTGATTTTAACTTCCAAAGTAAAACCTTGCTGTGTAAAACTGTCAATGAATCTTAAACAATAAGAAGAAGTATAATAATGACCGTTATCTTTTTTGAAATTAGAACCAAATCTTGATTTTTTTTTTTTCATTTGAAAGTTATGTCGTTGTATTCTCTCTTCATTTCTGCACTTGACTTGCAAAAATGCAGTTCTCAGTAGTTCATTTTACAGTGCATTTTTCAAAATGTAACAAACATGGCGATTTTTGTTCTGGAGCATATCAATGACAATTCACTTCAATTTGATGGGGAAATTAATTTGCAAGTCAAATTTCTATTTCACACAATGGAATATAATCATCTTTCCGCTTGTTGTGTCTGTCGTAGACTTCATCGCGCTTTCTTTCGCCACGCCACGTAGCCTGAGCAACATCCCCGACAATCCTCAGGACCTTTGCACTCCGCAGCTGCGCCAGCTCCTCCTTCCCATCTTCAACCCCGACTCTTCGTCCTCGTCATTATCTTCACTGGATCCAGAGCCAGCACATGTAAATCCAAAACTTGGCTGCTCAACGTGGAAAACGACCGTTTCTGATGAGGTATTTTTGTGCAGAGTAACAGCGAAAGTGTACTGGAAACCAGCGAGGTCAAGAGGTTCTTTGCCTCCCGGCCAGAGGATGGCGATAAAATGCAGGATAACATGCAGCAGATGAGCGCCATAATTTACTGGGGTTGTGAAATGCAATATCATACATAGTGGCCAATGTTGTAGGTTATTTTGAAATATTTTTAAAATGTGTATTTTGATTTGACAACAAATATCATATCATTTATATAGTATTATACTTTTATTTATATAGTGTTATTATACTTTTGGTACTCAAAGCATTTTACACTGTTTCCCCACCTGTTGCTGATTCTGCGTAATCAGTATTTACCTACTGATTACGCAGAATCAGCAACAGGTGGGGGTTCAGTATCTTCCTCAAGGAATAGTTGAAAAGTAAATTAAATACACTATTGTAAATCAAATAACATACATTTAAAATGTGTATTTTTGTTGTTGTTGAATACATGTTCTAGAAATTTGCTTGGATGAAAATGTAAAAAATACCAAAAATATCATCAAATATGAAAAGCTTTACTAAACATAAGCCAATATGCTGCCTCTGAGGATTTTTAATAATTCAGAAGCAGAATCAGAAAGCCTTTAATAGTCCCACAATGGGTTAATTTGCAGTTCCTCAATATTTGTACTTCAAAAAATAAAGAATACAAGAAATAATTTGCGTGAATTATAAATTAAAAATGTATCGTAAAATTCTAATAAATTACATTTAAACAAAAAATACAATAAAAAAAATAAAAATAATAATAAATAAAACATATAATATGATAATAGTAATACAAAAAAACAATTCCTCAATATTTGTATTTAAAATAAAGAATACAGGAAATAAATTGCATGAATTATAAATTAAAATTGGCTCATAAAATTCTAATAAATTACATTAAAAAAACAATAAATAGTTCTGCGAACATTTTGAGAAATCCAAAAATATATAATTTTCCAGTATTTTTACAAATGTTAATTTCTAGCAAACAAATGATCGAAATTACAATATTTGGATTTGAAAGCTAGTTTTGTTCTTTTACAGAATCAAGAAAAAAAGGCACATTTTAGTATTGGTCATTACATCATGCCTCAAATAAAGTGTCCTGTTGATGTATGTTGTCAGGTGATGGATGGTGTGGATCTGGACATGTTGGCTCCGTACATCTCAATGGACGATGACTTCCAGCTCAGTTGCTTCAACGCCGTCCCAGACGCCAACACTGACGTTAACACAGAGCCACCACCTGAACTCGCCGTCATCAACAGGAAACGGTCAAAGTCACGTCCGAATATCATCATAGTATTATCTAAATTCTGGATTGTTATTCTAAATATTTCTATTGTACAAAATAAATTGTTACATGGAATGACATTATTTCTCCGTTATCAAATTGCAATGGTGGTTATCACTCTCATGTCATTCAGGGCTCACAACCCAGACGCAGACGTCCTGTCCCAACTGATGGCAGCAGACGACAAGCGTCACAAGCACGACAGCGACACCACGTCCCAGGAGAACCAGTTCCTACTCAGACATGTGCTACTGGTGAGTGAGATGCTAATCATCTAGTTAGCTAACATTGAATTTTGGTAGAGAATGAGACTGTTATCGTGTGTGAATGTTTTTGTTTTTTGTTTTTTAACACAGGACTGCCTGACGGAGAGTCAATCGGAAAAGGAGCCAAGCACCAAAGGGCTGAGTCATCTTCTTACTGACAGAGATCCCATTTTGGAGGGCATGAGAGGACTCTGTGACACCACATGTAGGTTTCCACAACTAAAACGTTTAAAATAGGATGGAAATGTGGTATAATTCATTCATCCATCCATTTTCCATAGTGTTTATCCTCACCAGGGTCGCGGGTTAGGGTATCATACATAAAATATGAATGCTACACAGACATGTGCACATACAATGTATTACCTAATTATTTGTAGAGACATGGCAGCACGGTGGGCTACTGGTTAGCCCATCCACCTCACAATTCAGAGTTAACTGGTTCATTTCTTGGCCTTGGCCTTCCGGAGTGGAGCTCGCACGTTCTTCCCGTGCCTGTGTGGTTTTTCTCAAGGTACTCACATTTCCTGTCACATTCCAGAAACATGCAGCGTAGGTTAATTGAACGCTATAAATAGCACATAGTTGTGATTGTGAGTATGAATTGTCGCTTTGTCTGTGTCCTCTGCGATTGGCTGGCAACCAGTTCAGGGTGCTCCCCACCTGCCGCTTACAAACCTAGATTTGTTGCAGTCATTAATTATTATGATAATGTTCCGCGTATTACATTAGAGATAAATGGACATCAAATTTGATATCCGTAAATATGGTGTAATGATATGGAATTTTACGTTTGATATGTTTGGTAGCACTGATGATGGACATCTTCAAATCCCAGCCGCCCCCTGACTTGTCTCCGATGTCCTGACCATGTTAAAACTTCATCGTGGTGGTCCTTGTCTTCATCATGGTCTTCATCGTGGTCTTTTGATTTCTCCGCATGCACTGATGGCAGCCAGTCAACCAGCTTCATCAAGATCAGAAAATGATGACGCTTTGCTGCTTCGATGCACAAATTGCCTCTCATTGACATATTTTTTTATACTTAATTAACAATCATGTGTACATTTATCAACACAATTTTGTGACATGACATTTTTGAGGGCATTTGTTTGTATTTCTCACATGCTGTGTTAACGATAACATTTATTACTTCTTATCTGGTCATTTCAGAATGTATGTATTATCTTTCATTTTGTTATCCAAATGTACTTTACAACAAACATTCAGCAAATTAGTAGTGAGCTTAGCACCAGCAACTTTTTAGACCTACAGTAGAAAGACTACACTGCGACTTTTTTTAAGACAGGGGGGAGTAATTTTGGAAAGATTCTGAATTTATAAAAAAGATTCATGTTACTTTCAATGATGTGAAAAGTTGTTTGTAATGTGTCAAATAAATGGTATTATGAACCGCAGAAGTGTTTAATGGTTAACGTGTAAAACATGGTGAAAATATATTTAAAATTAGATTAATTCTATAGCATGGTGATCTAATTCCTCGTCGTCGTCATGGTAACCGATAAAAAAAAACGTGCAGCGTTTTCACCCGTTAATGAGTTTCATAAAATAATACTTAAAAAATAGCTTGAAATACAAAGATATTAAATTTATTATTAAGCTTGAATACGGTTTCCGAAAAAAAGAAAACATATGAAGCGAGTGGTCAACAAAAAGTGATATTTGATTCTTCCAGCTGACCCGGTAGTAGATCAAAGCGCATTAAAAACAATCAAATTTAAATTTGCTGGATCTCACAATGTTTGCAAAGGAATGCAATTTTCTATTATTTATATTTGTTCTTATATATTTAATTAGGGTTCCGGATAAGATCATTTCTTATCCTAAAAACAAGGTTTGTTTATTCTTTTTTGTTAATTTTACCAGACACAAGGTGTGACGATGTCAGCTATAACCAATGACCGCGTGTGATGTCATCAATAAGCGACACGTTAATCGCGCGGGCAGTTTGAAAATAAAAATGATGCACAAGACTCCAATACCGCTAGCCGTTCAAAAGTAAGTTTGCGGTGTAAATGTCTCTGGCTACGCTATTCCATTAACTGAGTAGTCTTTTTTATGTCTTTTCCATGAATTAAATGAACGTAGATGTTCTCTGAAAAAAAAAACGTTTACGGAATCGTTAAGTAATAAAAACGAAAGAAGAAACTCAGAGTGTCATAGCCAGATGCTAACTATATTGCGTCACAGCTACGTTGGCAACCTTTTATTATTTTGATTTGGCCGACATAATATTTGTGGCTACAGATCGTAGTTTAACATCCACCTTGTCACTGACTGGAGATTAGGCCATCCACCCATTTTCAACACCGCTTAACCTAAACAAGGTCGTGGGGTGTTGCTGGATCCTATCCCAGCTGACTTTCGACAGAACACAGAATGCCCCATGAACTGCTCCACAGTCAATTGAAGGTCGCATGTAAAAACATCAATTCACACCAGGAGTGTCAAAGTCATTTTTTGCCGCGGGCCACATTGTAGGAAATGTTTCCTCTCGAGGGCCGTTATAAATTTGGGGAAGCCATTAGAATGTTTAATCACCTCCACATATTACATATAGAGCGCGCAACAAATGAATAAATAAGTTCAAAAATCTGAAGTCAAGAATAACGACTGTTATTGTGTTTTACATCCAAAAAATGTGAAAATTTCGTTAGGATTTTAGCAAGCATCATGGAATTTCACGAGTTTGATTAGCTTTAGCGTGCTGAAAAAAATGATTATGGCAGGCCGGATTTGGCCTGCCTTGACGTTGACACCTGTGATTCACACCCACGTCCACTCCATCACTTAGTGGGAACAGATCCCAAACCACCTGCCCACATGTCAGACATGTATGTATACCACTACACTAATTGCAACACCAGACCAAACCATTGATTGTCTAAATGCGCCCATCCAGTTTCTCACCCAAACCCAGGTGATTCTCCTGCCCATGTGCACCCTTAACGAGTAGGACAAACGCCATTGCTTGTGCATGGATATCTCTTGATTTCACATTATGTATTTGTATTGGCTTGTGTGTATTTAATCATGAACGTGTGCATGTTTGTCAGTGTGTTGCAGCAATGTGACCCAATGCTCCTGGGACTGTGTGATGATGGGGAACAGCTGGACCCTACAGGAGAGAAACAACTTTTTCTCCAGGTTTCCATCTTCTTTTCCTGAAGATTTTGATCACAGAAACATCCTAATTTATTTTGTTTTTGTGGGTGTAGGATAAGCGACGTGTGCAGAAAGTTGGTTGGCGTCAACTGTTTGTTTTGGACTCCATGATGTGTGAGCTGGAGCGGGTTCAATCTACCCAGCAACTGCTGACACAGCCCTGTCCCACACATTCAGGTAGCCCCATCTACAGTTAGTTGAGTCACTGTTCCCAACCTTTATTTAGCCATGGCATATATTTCATGTTGGATAAAAATTTCCGACACACTATTTAGCAAAACAATTGAGAAAAAAAGGATAAAGCATTAACATGTACCTTATGTTATCTATTACAAGAACAAGTTCTGCCAGATACTGTATGTGCTTGGCATAGTTTAATTTAAAAAAAATATCAAGGGAAATAATTGATTTTCCATCCACAACATTGATAATTGATGATTTCTCGTGATCTATTTGATCACCTATTACGGCACACCGGTTGGGAATCACATTTCAGGGTGACCTTTTAACACACCTCAGTCACACCTCATGCAATAATCATCATCAATCAATCAAACCATCTAATCTGCACTTTGGTCTGCCAATCCTGTGATGTGAAATGAATTATTTTGACAACAAATATGCTTTTCATCACAGATTGAGACAGATTGATGAACAATATTTGGGGGGAAATTACCTTTTGTTTCCATGATTCCAGCTCATGGAAAATGGGAGCAAAAAAACAAAATATTGCGTCAGCCAAATCATCAATCCAAGTTAAATCTTCATTGACAAAAAAGGAGAAACATTTTGCACGGTTAATAATAATAATAATAATACTAATCATACATTTTACTTATAAGTGCCTTTCAAAACTCTCGAGGACACGTTTCCTCACCGCAGGAGGCGAAGCTCGAAGTCACTGGAAGGCCTTGAAGGCGGAGAGCAGGACGACAGCAGAGCGTACGGAGCAGCTGGTGGACACGCTGCAAAAAGACATAAGTGACAAACGACATAAAGTCAAACAAGTACTGCAACAGCTGCAGGCCAAGGTACACACACAGTAACACACAGAGACAGTAGTTGTGGACAATGCCTTGATTTTATTAACTTGAGTTTATTCAGTTATTTGTCAGGTTGGTCTTTTATGTGGTCAATCAAGTCACTGAATCCTATAATTCACATTTGTGTATTTTCTGCACTGCCAATATGAAATAATTGTCCTGTTTTTGAAATAAATGGATGAAAATTCAAACTTTAACACCCCAACTCAATGACTAATTGACAGAACAATCACTCATTAAAATAACGGTTTGGTGTGGCCCGACTATTAAAAAAAAATAGTCTATTCAAATTGGAAGCGGTTTGTGACCCAAAAATATCACCTAGCCCTTATACAATGTTTTCCACAAGGTAGCAGAAAAGTAACGTATTTTCCGGTGTATAAGGTCTGGCAACTACTGTCAGCAGCCAAGACTCCATTTCCCCCTGTAGAAGAAGTACTGCGTAACAAGCCTCTATTGCAGCACCTTATAATGTGGTGTGCCTTATATTTGGACATTTTTGATCTATTTATATATTATACAGTAAAGTCTCGTTATATCGATAGTACTGCTTATTACGATACTATTTCGATGAACGCAAGGAGAAAATTTACATGCCGCAGGATCGGATATATCGATAGTCCGGTTATATCGATATTTTTTCCGACTCCCAAGAATATCGATATAACGAGACTTTACTGTATTTAGAAACCTTTTTTTTTTCATTCATTGAAGGTGCGCCTTATAGTCCGGTGGGCCTTATATATGGGAAAAAATTGAAAATACACCATTCATTGGGGGTGAGCCTTATACTTCGGTGTATCTTATACACTGGAAAATACAGTACTCACACACACATACATGGATATGCTTTTTTAGAAACAGCAGCAAGAAGACTTACATACGAGTGTGAAAGAGGCACGGAAAGCGTTGCAGACGCATGATGGTCAGCTGACTCGACTGAAGGCGGAGCTTGAAGCGGAGCTCGGGCAAGTGGATGTCTGGCAGCATTTCAGAGAGGTGTAAGTGTCATTGAGTCACATGATCGGTGACAGGCTACTTGACATTCTAACATGGGATCGTTTGCAGCTTGCAGTTGTACGTGCAGGCGGTGGCGCACGTCAATGTGCTGTCCTTCAACCAATCGCAGGTGTCTCTGGAGCTGAGGCCTTACGCTCCCGCCAACACAAATCTGGCATTCGATGAGCTGGAGCCGTTAAAGATGTCCATCATCTGGAACCAAGATGATCATTTCACACTTCGGATTGATCCGGTATGATAAAACTCTTTAATTTCATTTGGCGTCATTTTGCTGTTAGGGAGCTATGTAGAAGTGAGTTTTGGGGTTTCATTCAGACAAAAGTAGTACCGTATTTTCCGGTGTATGAGGCGCACCGAAGTATAAGGCGCAGCCCCGATGAATGGTGTATTTTATTTTTTTTCCCCCATAAATAAGGCGCACCTTCAATGAATGAAAAAAAAGGTTTCCAAATACATGTATAATATATAAATAGATAAACGTTTTCCAAATACTGTATAAGGCACACCACATTATAAGGTGCTACAATAGAGGCTGTTACACACTACTTCTACGGGGAGGAAATGGAGTCGGTGGTTGCCGACAATAATTGCGAGACCTGTTGTGGCTCAATATTACTTCACATGTAAGGAGTACCTGCATATAAGGCGCAGGGTCATCTTTTGAAGAAAATCAAGGCTTTTGGGTGCGCCTTATACAGACGCTCCCCTACTTATGAACATTCGAGTTACGAACAACGGTAGATGCAAACATTTTTATTAACATATACAGTGAGACCTCAACTTACAAACACCTTAACTTAAAAACGTTTCGTCTTACAAACATCAAATTTATGAAAATTAAACCTTATAATAAGCACTATTTTCATAATACACACCACCATGGCTGGCAGAGTGATCTTCGGCAGAAGCGCACGACCGAACAGCACCAGAGGTTAAGTTACCAACAGTCCTTATGGATGGTGACTCTCCTTCCATAAGCCATCAACGACCATCAAAAAGGTACATAAAACTTTATTTTACAGCACAGTTTATTTCTTTAATTACAGTCCTCATGTACTGCGCCTCTCTTTCCAAACAGCAATTCCCTTTGATCTTTGACCTCCAACGCCATTCCATCAAGCCATAAATGACCATCACAAATGTAAATAAAGTGACTTTATGATACAATGCAGTGTATTTCTTTCATTACAATACAATAGCACATTTATTATACATAGAATAATGTATGTTGTGTGTAGTTTTAAGGCTTATTTAGTTGAAAAGTATATTTTATGGAAACCCAGGAACTGATTATTCCCATTTTAATGGTTTCCTATAGGAAATTTGTTTTGGAGATACACACTTTTCGCCTTACACACTCTGTCTGGGAACCAATTAAGTTCGTAAGTTGAGGTCTCACTGTATAGTATTCTCTCCAGTTGTACATGTACATATCTTTATAGAATATATATATATATATATATATATATATATATATATATATATATATATATATATATATATATATATATATATATATATATATATATATGTTTATTTTTCAATACATATTACTTATACAAGCATTAAACATACTTATATAAACCTTAAACATGCTTATACATATACATTCCAGACAAAATATAACACTGAAGCGACTTACGAACAAATTCACCTTACGAACAACCGCCAGGAGTATCTGTTTGTAAATTGGGGAGCGTCTGTCCACGGGAAAATACGTTACTTTTCTGCCACCTGATGGTATCTATAGGAATAATAATTGATGTGTGAACTTGACTTGCTGTCATGTGATCAGGCGAGCTCGGCAAAGCACCTTCAGGAAGACGTGTCGGGCCGCGCCGCTGAACTCAGTGCCGCTCTGGTGGAGGTGATGGAGAACTATATGGGTCAGGCTGACCTACTGGCTGAGATCCAGAGTTTGCGATCCAGGTGGGACCCGCACGTGACCCCTCGCCGTCCACCGTGACCTGACACGCGCGCTCCCCCTTCCTTTTTCAGCTTTGCCATCGATTGGTGTCCTGCTCAACGTGTGTTGGTATACCTCAAGTCAGCGTCCATCTTGTGCCATCTGGAAGTGCAGGAGGGTTACCCCAATGGCGGAGCCGTACGGCTGCGAGATGTACAGAGAGACGGACAACCACTGAACACCAACATACTGCAGGTGTGATGATCAACCATCATTTGTATTTAAACAGAAACAACACTATGATTTTAGGACATAGTATTTATAATGAAATGGAGGTGGACAAACGTGCTTCATGCAAAATTGTCAGACATGCATGCTATTTACTTCCTCGTGCTAAAATGGCCACAAGAGGGCGCCGACACCTTAACCATTGCTGACTTATCAAATGCCCTACATCAAATTACAGCTGGTATACACCCCATAGCAATATCTGGTATTGTTACTCAATCAATTAAAGCAGATTTGTCGAGCTCATTAACACAAATTATTAACATCAATCGTGTTTCTCAATCATACATAGAAATGTTTAGCTCATTCACTGCCAGACGTGCAAAATGTGTCCACTCCAGTGCCAGGGTTTTTGTCATTGTCATTGTCGTTCGAATTCCAGGACCCACACAATACTGTATTGAGCTTTAGGACCACATAAACATTCAATGCAGCGTAAGAAAACTTAGACTCTCTTCTTTCATCAGAAAAAAGTTAATTCCTAAGTTATATGGGTCTGGAGTTATATGAGCTTGAAATGATGGCGGCTGTCCAAAATACAATGCAATACATACGTATTAGTTTATATAGCGCTTTAACAACAGCTGAAGCTGAACAAAGCGCTAACATGGAAAAAAGGGGGAATGTTGCCCCTTGTGGAAGGAAAAACATTGCCAGAGGCCATGGCCAGCCCTTTATCAGCACCCAAACAAGAAAAAAACAAAACTTTGAACAAATTTGGGAATGGCGCTCTACGTCATATTTTCAATTTCCAAATAAATTCATGAATGGCGGTGAATGAGTTAATCAATAGTATGAGAAAAAATATGTAGTTATTTTTTTTCTGTCTTTTGTTCTCCTTTTTGCCACAGCCCCAAAATCCTGATGGAAGCCTCACCGACTGGCTCGTTTTTCTTTGCACCAATCCTCTCATTTGAAGTTGTCATGGTAATATTCTCATTTGGGACATTCAGATAAATTAAATAACTGGCAGGAATCATAGTCATGTGGTACATGCCGTTGTATTGCTGTGTGCGTGTGTACATAGTCTAAAGGAGGAAAGGAAGCGGTAGTACCTGTATACTGTCCAATACATCCCATGTTAACAAAACAACGTCGGCATTTATTGCAATCTGGCCAATACCGATTCTTTTTACTTTTTTTGTATTGTAAAGAAATAAACATTTACACTTACGATAAGTTGATAATATTAATTAATGTACAGTATTTGTGTGTTTGAGGGAGCCTCTGGCGCATCAGAATTACACTCTAAATAAATCAATGAGACATCTTAGTGTGTGTGTGTGTGTGTGTGTGTGTGTGTGTGTGTGTGTGTGTGTGTGTGTGTGTGTGTGTGTTCTGTTCCTGTTTTAGTGGTAAATTCCATGAAATGAAACTCAAACGTCAGAAGGAAAACTTGAAACATGACGCAGCAAAGAAACTTAAAAATATATTTATCAATGAAGTCATTATTTACAGTATAGCATTAATAAGGGGAAAATACATTCAGTCTGCATTTGATCAACTTCATATAAATATAATCTCATACATTCGTGATAATCCGTCATAGTTACAGTGGAACCTCTCAAATTGCAATGGTTGCAAGCCTGCATTACCATTTCCAATTAGGGGTTTCAAGCCTGATTAGGGTTTCATATTTGGTTGAAAACTGGAGTTGGGGTGAGCGTGTTTCAAAGGTGTCAAGTTTGAATTTTATATGAAAGATTCAAGTTAGGGTTGAGTTTTCAAAGTAGGGTTTTACAGTTGGGGTTTCAATGAATTGAAGGCTTGGTTGGAGTTTCCAACCCTGCTTTGAAGAAAAGGGCTCAAGATTAGGCTTTCAAATCTGTGTTTGGGTTTCAAAACAGGATTTAATGTTGCACCTGAGAGCTTCCATTGTCAGATGACTGCACACTGGCCAATCAGCTTTGGTCTGGACACCAGTCCGCTGCGTCCAACTCAAATAAAGGAAAAAAAGTGCCAAGTTGTCTCAATCGAAACTGCCTTGCAGTTTTGTCCTTCAAACGTCCTTGTCATCCGAATGAGAAATGCGTAGCCGTCGGCTCTCACTCGTTCGGGATGGGACTTCTTCGTAAGAAGGTGGGGGATTGTTAGGGATGGATTGTTCGCCGGCTGATTCCCAGGCCAACAGGAGCTGGGTGGGTCCCGGTGGGGGCGAGCGACAGGGAGAGAGGGGTTGTCCCCAGCTGCTGTAAATTGCCTCCTCATAGGACGGTAGCGGCACAGGAAGTACCTCAGCCATCAGGTCCAGTTGCTCCGAGGACCGACGCCTACTGGGAAATATGTCATGTGACAGGCATCATGTGGCACATTTGACATGATGCAATTCATGCAAAACATCGGCGATCACGTGACAGATGTCGTTTGACATGCGATAGCACGAACCTTACCTTTGTGATTGGCAAGGGCAGAGGCGGGACTTGACCACCAGGCAGGCGGTGGCGGTGAACAGGAATATGGACACGCCCACAGCCGTCGTGGCCACGTTGGGCACGCCAAAATCTGCCCCGCTGTTGGAGTTAATGCGATGGGCACCTGTAGAAATGACATTTTTTTTTAAGACCAGGCTGAGGTCTAAAATGATAGTTGGGGTGCAATCACTTTTATTTTGAAATTCTCCAATGTTTGCAAAGTAAGTGGAAGCCCGGAAAATATTTATTTACTTTAAATTCTAGGTGTTCTTTGCATTCTTTGATCTTCAATGAAGACTGCTTGATTTTTGTCCTCAGCATTTGCTAGCTGTGCCTCCATTACCTCTTCAGAACTGTTTCTGCCTTCAGCAATGCATCTTTAGCTTCTTCGTCAGATAACTCACTGTTTGGGTTTCTTTGAACAAACCGCAGTCCATTTTTTTCTGGTTGTAAGACTACTATAGGACCTTTTCTTGTCATTTGGGAAACAAAAAGGGAATAAATAATTACAAGTGGCGACTAGGGAGGATATTTTTTTAAACAGTTACTGTTCTGACTTACTGGGCTGGAATACAATTAACTCATTCACTGCCAAAATGTGTCCACTACAGTGCCAGGGTTTTTGTCATTGTCACTTGAATTTCAGAACCCACAGAATATTGAGTTTTGGGTCTACATACATAAATAATCAATGCAGCATAAGAAACCTGAGACTCTCTTCTTTCATCAGGAAAAAAATGAGTCAATTCCTAAATGATATGGGTCTGGAGTTATATGAGCTAGAAATGAGGGCGGCTATCCAAAATGCAATACATACATATTGGTTTATATAGCGTCAGAGCAACAGTTAAAGCTGGAACAAAGAGCTAACATGGAAAAAGGGTAATGCTGCCCCCTTGTGGAAGGGAAAACATTGCCAGAGGCCATGGCCAGCACTTTATCGGCACCCAAAGGGGAAAAAAAAAACAAAACCCGAACAAATTTGGGAATGGCGCTTTGTCATATTTTCAATTCCCGAATACATTTGTGAATGGCGGTGAATGAGATAAAATAATCTAAACAACAATTTCATGTGTTTTTAAGAGTCTGGCAGAAAATGTGCCAACAACATTTCAAGCCCAAAATGTGTTGAATAAAAAGTATTGTACTGTAACTTTTCCTATTGCTGTAAAAAGTACATGCATTGAGGGAATCATTTTTTTCTCTCAATGTCTCTTATAGTAGAGAATATAATTGAATGCCATTTATATATGATATTCAGATTTACACATGTCCTTGGCTGTGGACAAATCTAAACTTGTCATATTTGAACCAAGGGCATCATGGTTTTAAAAAAGGGGAGGTGGTCTAAATCAGGATAAGGGTGTTTGATTAGTTTTAGATGAGGATTTCAAGACATGGTTTTTCTGTCAAATTAAGGTTTTATACGGTTGATGGATTTCTTTTCTTTTCTATCACAGCTTTGCAGGGCATCGTGGGTAAAAGAGCGGACAGGTATTTAATGTCTATGCGGTCTGTTTGGTGCTTCCTGTCTATCCGCTTCATGTTTATTCTGGTGGCTTCTTTCACTTCCTCTTCTGATCTCTCACTTCCTGTTTGCAGAACCACTCAGAGAAGAAGAAGCCATGGCACCAAAACCACAAACAGGATGATAAATAAAACAAAGTGAACACTTCATGCACCTTTTCGGGTGATTAGTAGGATTTTAAGACCGGGTTAAGGTTTCAAAGCAGAGAGGTCTCAAATTAGCGTTTCAATTTTGAGTCTCAATCGTGGTTTGTGGTTTTGTGTGAGGGTTTCAAAGTATTAATTATTTTGTTATTTATTCATTTATTTAGATTCCATGCATTTATCTATTTATGTATTTATTTAATTATTTATTTCAATGAGGCCCTGCATATTAATAAACATAGCTGTGTAAATGTGCCGAATTTAGCATACATGCTAGTTTTCAGCCTTCGTCCCAAAGGTGGGTGTCTTAATATAAACAGTGAATATAAAATAACAAAATAATATAACATCACATAAAACATGGACAGTCATGCAATTGGAGTTTTGAATTACAGTCATTTGAGTGCATTTGAATGCATCACTCGACTACCCTGTGCTTCCTTATACGTCACTTCCTTATAAGCTGGAACCTGTGGTTCCTGACCTCCCATGTCACGTCTTCCTCATTGTCTTATTGTGACCGACGCATTAATATTGTTGTTGTTTTATTTTTGCGAAAATGCTGACATATTTGGTTAAGATCTCCTGAATAGTATGACTTTAAAGCAAGCAGGGGATGGTTTGAAAAGTTAGTTTGCCCAAAGACAGCTGGGATAGGTGCCAACACGCCACGTGGCAGAGAGAGATTTTTATGTACATATGTTAATATTTATGTCAAAATAAACGTTCGTTTTTATAGAATTTTACACATGATCTGCTCTATTAAGTTTTGTTATCGGGTTTATGCGATGAAATAGTTAAAAAGTTTTTTCTAGACTTTGAACGGATTAAGATTTTTTACATTAATTTTAATGGAAAGTGCTGTTTCGGTTTTTGAACAAATCTGTTTTCGAACAGGTTTCTGAAACGGATTATGGTCGAAAACTGAGGTATCACTGTACTTTATTTTGGTTAGGGTTTTAAGCAGCTGTGTTTATTAATATGCAGGCCCTCAGTGTTATGGTATCAAATTGCAAGTTGAAGGCTCGGTTAAGAGTTCCGTTTTTGGGTTCAAGTTATGGTTTTAAATGAAGGTTTCAAAGTTGGATTTGGGTTCAAATTTAGGGACTCCACGCCTGGATTAGAGTTTAAAAAATTAGTTTTTGATTTTCAAAAGGGAGTTTCAAAACAAGGTTAGGGTTTCTAATTGGGCTATCAAACAGTTTCTGGTTTCAAGTCAATGTTAGACCTTAAAATATAATTTCAGATTACATTTTACAGGACGTTGGTCAAGTGTAAAACAAAGAAGCTTTTAATTTAGGCTTTGAAATCTGAGTTCAAGTTTAGAATGAAGTTTTACCTGTTTTTTGTATTTGTTTATGATAGACCAACTAAATTCACAAAATGTTTTCAAAGTCACGTAACCCAACGAGTGTGAAACTGAACCAGCATTTTACCCTTGCGGAAGGACCAAAACAAGAAGGAAGAACTTTTAAGAGAAACTAGGTCAGCACGTTGAGATCCATGAAATGAAACACTTCAAATGTGGTCTCATCAAATCCTAACTGCATTTATGGCTAATCATCACATTTTGCAACCAAGCTGTGCTGCAAACGCAAAGTTGTCACAATTTGTATGGGGTCCTCAATCTAGCAGCATTTAGACAAAATGGCATGTGTATTATTCAACATACCTTATTTGTATGAATTGTTTTAAATAATAATCATACATTACATTTTAAAAGACAACCGACGTCACTTTTTTGTTTCCTAACTGACATCAGAAAAATGTTGTATAGCAGCTAAAATACCCAAAACACACAGTATGATATTTTTATTCAAATGCAAAACAAAATGACTTAAAGTGTCCAAAATCTGCAAAAAAAATTGAGCTGCGAATTGGGCATTTTCAGAAATCACGCCAAGACGTCTTGCTTGCTGGAGAATCCAAACTGTATAGTGCCACTTAGCAGTTTTTTTTTACGACAATACTAGTGCAGCGTGTTCTACCGGAAACAAATTCCTTGTGTGTTCTACATACTTGGCAATAAAGATGATTCTGATTCTGATTCTGATGGCTTCAGATTCGGAGAATATGCTTTCTTATTACACATCCAGTTATGAATATGATTCAAATAGTTCTGAAGAGGAAAGCATACATGTTTTTAATCGATTAAAGAATTTATTCCGTGCCATTTTGAGGCAACATTGGGGGGAAATAGATCACCAAAGAAGAGGCAGAAAATGGCCAGCAAGCTCCCTGTGAGGAATTAATCAGCCAGTTTCCACAGGCTGATAAATTCCTTATATGGAGCTTGGTCGCCCTCTTCTGGCTCTTTTTGGTGCAACATGACGTTTTCAGACCAAACAAGCACAGCAAAATGTATTGACGTGATGGAAGGACTGCTACAATGTGTCTTTTTTTTCGTTCAGGGGCGTTCCTTTAGTTACGTCACGTACGGACTCGTCACCAACTCAAAAACAAGACTTCCGGAATATTCAGCGCAAGTCTAAAAGTAAAATATAGCGATATGCGGTGGAATCTTGGTAAAATACGCTCAGTAGAAGTCATTTTACAAATTATGGACACAACTTGTCCGGACGTCGGTTGTTCTTTAAGCGGCTTTCAAAGCTCTCAAGGACATTTTACAGTCACAGACAAGCCTCGGTACTAAAATAAATAAAATACAATTATAAATAGAAACAAGAGAGAGAGCTACACAGAAAATGGAATTTTAAATAGGTGGGTTTTGAGATGGGACTTGAAGGTGGTTTGGAGGGCTCTACACATGACTACCAAATTACATGTCGCTCAATCAAACCATCTTCAAGGATTGACATGTCAAAGCATTCATAAACTGGAATCTTGTTCTATGGAACCTCAAAATTTGAGAGCGTGAACGCAACTTGGATAGGCTCCAGTTTGTCCCCGACCCTCAAGGGGACATGCAGATTTGAAAATCGAAGGGTAATTTTTTATTTTCATATTTTTATATTATTTTTTTCTTATCAAACTGGTTTCATGGGTTGTATTTTCCTAAAGTATTCCTACCAAATCTCAATGGCAAGTTTATCTTCCGTGAATTCTCACCTCTGACCCGAACGCAGGCGGGAATGGGCGGCTTCCACGCGCCGTGATTGCACCAGGAAATGGGAGACTTGGCTGTACGATAGCCGACCTCACAGAACAGGTGCACGGAGCTCTTGTGGGGGAAACCTCGACAGGGGGATGGTTCACAACGGAAGCCCCCGTGCTCTGGGACCAGGGGGTGAGTGCAGTTGCTTAGACGGCCTGTAAGGGGTGTAGGGGCTTTTGTAAAGAGGGCGCTGACATCTCTAATCACAAAATGTGTTCATGTTTTCCTCAGTCTATTCTCTTAATTTGATAACATTTCTCTTAGCTGCAGTGATTCCAGAATGTGAATGTTTTTTTTTTGGTCCAAATTTCAAACTAAATGTACTAGTACTGTACCCTTTAACTTCAAAATTATAAATAGAATGTTTCATTTACCAATCAAATTTCTAATGCGTTATTTTTTTCTGTCCTCTTATTGCTTAATCGGAGGACACAAATTACAGCCACAATCGCACAGCAAAATACATCTCTTTTAACTCATTCACTACCTGACGTGCATAAAATGTGTCCACTGCAGTGCCAGGGTTTTTGTCATTTTCACTCAAATTCCAGGACCCACAATATTGACTTTTAGGACTACAGAAACATTCAATGCAACGTGGTTTTGAGAATACAGTACTATAACACCTTTTCTTGTCATTTGGGAAAAAAAAGAAACAAAGATGGAACAAATAATTACAAGTGGCGACTGGCGAAAATATTTTTTTAAACACCAATTACCAGACATGTGCAAACGTGTCCACTCCAGCGGGGTTTTTGTCTTTGTCATTGAAATTCCAGAAGCCACAGAATATTGAGTTTTAGGACTACATAAAGAGTAAATGCAGCGTAAGAAACCTAAGACTCTCTACTTTCATCGGAAAAAAAAGAGTTAATTCCTAAATCATAGCGGCCTGGAGTTATCTGAGGTACAAGTGGCGGCGGCTGTACAAAAGTCAAATGCTGCCCCCTCGTGGGAAGGAAAAACATTGCCCGAGGTCTGATAAGCGCCTTATCGGCACTCCCCACAAGAAAAACCAAAACCCGAACAAATTTGGGAATGGTGCTCCACGTTATATTTCCAATTCCCGAATATAAGCCATTTCTTTCGATCCTGAACTTATCTTTCAAAAGTAAATATTTGTGTCACCGAATCAACAGGTCACTGCCATCAAAACAAGTCATTAAGTCATTGTGTATAGATAAAACAGACCATTGGGAGCCTTTTACTGAGCGAGTTGCTTGTTATGTAGCAACAAAGGGACATATGTCTTCTTGTGCCAGTCCCAAGCCCGGATAAATACAGAGGGTTATGTCAGAAAGGGCATCCGACGTAAAAGCTTGGCCAAAACAAACATGCGGATCAAACCTCTAAAGATGGAGGACACTGATTTGCTGTGGCGAGCCCATCAAGGGAAAAGCCGAAAGGAAAAGAAGAAGTACAGATAAAACAGTTGGTCATGTAAGTATCAGAGTTATGCCTTTTGTATGCACTGAGTTCCAAAATATCTGAATGCTGTTATGTAACTTTGATGAGCAGTTTGCTTGCCTGACTCATCAGTCAAGGGAACTGCTCATAAAGAGAAAAAGGCCGACATAACGGGGGACAGCGTGCAGACGTTCAAGTAGAAAGGATGGACGTGAAAAAAAGACTAAATGCCCTTCGTGGGTGTATAGTGTATAAAGTCCATGCACTTTATAAAACAATATCCCAAAAATAGCACTTATGAATAAAGATGGTGACAAAGCACAGTTTGAACTATTAAAAAAAAAGTGTGAGCTTTTCCTAGTTAGTCTCTAGTTAGGACTATATGAGTAACCCAGGCCCTTGTTCTAAAAATAGCTCGCCAAAAATGATACAGCAAATAACTAACATTTCTGGTTTCCTCCCCCCGTTTCTGAACTGCTCCAGAAGATGACGATTTGGGTTTTTGTAGAGTACTGTTCTGATAGTTTCTGTATTTGCAAAAGAACTAAATTCAGTCTGAAAAGTCCCCATTGAAGACTGAAATGCCAGCTGCATGGCCCACAATTGGGTTAAGAGTGTGGTTACCTGCAAAGAGGTGTGGTAAGTAGGTCAAGAGGATGATGATGATGATACATCGACATGGCCATGGAGACGGCGCTGATGTAGACATTCAACGTCCTGTAGAGTATTGTTAATTGATTAAATCAATGGATTTTCCAGATGCAATATTTATTCCATGTGTGTACTGAAATTTACGGCTGTACTGTGTATACGCTACATCACAGGTGCAAAGTCAAAGCTAATGAGCTGTCCCGCCACATCATTTTATGTGGCTCGCAAAAGCAAATCAAGCACATCAAGTCTGAACCAACATTTCAAACTATAATCATTTCTAAGACTTAACAATATTTAAAAAGCAATTATTCTTGACTTCTGATTTCAAAACAAAACATCCAGGAATTTGTTGTTCCCAGTTTATGTAATGTGTGGAATTGATTAAAACAGTACTGTACGTATATGATTTTACAAAATTCAGTCTTAATGGCCGTATGACGGGAAACCATCACAACAATGTTGCCTGCGACAAAAAAAAATGTTTGACACCACTGCTCTACATGTTTGTGTGTAGTGTAAATATATTATATTTGTGTGTGTGTGTGTGTGTTATGTCAACAAATAGGACAGCTGTGTGAGGTCAAGTCATCTCACACCCGGGGCTGCTATGTGTCACGTGACCATGTGATGCGTGGGTGTGCAACATGTTCATCAGGCCAGCTTGTTTGGTATCACAACTTGTACCGAAACAAAGAAATTCATTGATTCGGTGGAAAATATAGAAAAACATACAATCATTTGCAGTTAGTAATTTGTTTTACCACGACTATAGGTTGTCCACTACTGGTTAAGGAACCTTCTTTGTCAAGCACTCATAAATCATCCCTACATTTTTTACAACTAGTTTTGTCGTGACATGATATAACCAACACATGTAAACATCACAAATATGGATAATAAATATACATATGTATCATCCTCCGCTTGTTTATGTCGTCCGATGTGTCGGAACTTCCGACGCTAATATTAACGACGACATAGATAAACCATGAACGTCTCACCTTGAGGCAGCGGAGACGTGACGAATGAAAGCGAAGACCGACGGTCGCTGCTCGCCAACAAGTGGCCCCTTGTCAGATTCTTGACGGCTTGGCTTTTCTCCCTACCTCCGCAACCGGTTCAAGATCATAGGTGTAAACAAAATGTCGCGAGGAGACCGATTGGCTGAGGGTGATTCGTCAAGTCAGCCGCGCCCCCACCGGAACGAACGCGGGTTATGATCGCAAGAGGCTGTCCGGAATTTCCGTCTTGATGACATTTTCCAATTAATACGCAAACAAAAATATTTCCTGCCCTTTTTCCATTCAGTTACGTGTTACACTGAGTTAATTAAAAATACAACTTTCTTTAGAGGGGATAACAAGATGTATAATCTTTATTGGCGTGTTCTATGGTCCAGATGGAACAATTTTAATTTTGTGAAAATATAAAACAGAACTAACAATACAATAATACAAAATTACAGGCATATATCACAAACAGGCTTGTCGTTAATTATTCGCACGTAAATTTTGGATCACAACTGGATATAGATTACAACAATCCACCTTCAGACAATTTTCAAGAACGATGTTGTTTTTTTAATTTAATTTGTGTCTGGTGGAAGTGAATGTTATTTGTCTGAAAACGTGATCACTTCTGATATATTCTTTAACTATACACTAGAGGGCAGTGTGGCTATATAAACTGTTGAGATGAAGAAAAAGGAGATGAGATCTGTCATGGCGGTCAAAGTGAGTTGTGCGAACTCGTGTTGTGCTGTTAATTGCCTGTTAATGAAATATGTTTAGTTACTCTCTGGCCTTGTTATTTTGACTCCCAAGACAACGACTGTGCAATGTCGCTGATCAGCTACAGTATTTGCATTCTTCAGAGACGTTTGTAAGCACGCGATGTGCCACCAGGCAGACTGTCAGGTCAGCGACAGAAAAACAGCACAATGTATGCAAAAAGTACTGTATTTGTGTAGGTTCGCTTTATTTAATTGGACTTATAAATTGTAATATTATTGTGAACTCAAAATATTCAAATGAAGTTCTTATATATACTGTATTGTTTTTCATCATTCAAAATGTGCGTCACACTCTTCACCATGTAAAACGCCGCACATATTCATCGAGACTTTCAACAGTAACTAGTCCCAATATGACGAAATCGAAGAAAAGAAATCTGAAATAAATATAACATTTAATTATGCCTGGGGAGATTCATTTGCAATTTCAACTACGACAAGAGGTGTAACTGCAACCAGCATGCCAAATTTGTAGTGAAAAACGGGTCTACAATGCAGTTCAGGTTATCAATTTAGTGCAGTGGTTCTTAATCTTGTTGGAGGCACCGAACCCCACCAGTGTCATGTGCTCATTCACTGAGCCCTTCTTCCAATGACTGTGCCTACGAACTGCAGTCTAGACTGAGGGGTGGACCTCTGTGGCGGAGGATCCACCGAACCCCTGAGACCGACTCACTGAACCCCTAGGGTTCGATCGAACCCAGGTTAAGGACTACTGATTTAGTGGGCCAGTACGAGAAGTAAAATGTAGGATTTTCAAAGATGACATGCAGCCTTTATTGAAAAATATCTGGATGAATAACAGACAGACATTTCTTTCAGAACTGATTCAGAAGGCTGACCTGAGGGGGGAAAAATTGGCTGCCCTGGAAATAGACGTTGGAATGAGAATATGCATATAAAAACAATTAGTACAATTTCAGAAACCTACTTGTGAATGGTGGAACAAGCTGATTTCAACAAAATAAAGTTTGATATACAGCTGACAGCACTTTTAAATTGTGAAAAAAGGAAGGTTGCTTTTGAATATTTTGAAGCAATAATTTCATTGTTTGAAAATATCTCACAGAGAACTTTTCAATTTGATTTATTAAAAAAAAAAAAAAAAAAAAAAAAACGAACAATTGTCATGATCATTGTTTGTGATGTGATTTGAACTATTTGTAGTCCCCCGACACGCCCACCGTCTTGCCATCCCATTCGTTGGTGGACAGACAATTGACCATGAAGTGTCCCAGATCGTGTTTGGAGATGGCTCGGCCCCTCAGCGCGTTCTCTGTCGCCACGTACTGTTCCGTCAGAGGAAGATCATCTGTGTTGTATCAGAAATGAAAATGAATCTTTTGTTTTTGTTGTTGTTGTTGAATTTTATTATTGGTTCTCCAACACTCACTGCCAATATGAGGCGGCATGACTGCCACATAGGCCAAGCCAGATGACTTGAGGAGATCGTACATCCTGTCGTGGTCCTCGGTGACGGGTATCATGCGCGGCGGCACTTTAGAGCGGTCCCAGAGCAGGAAGGCTGACCCACAAGAGGAAAAAAGAACACAGCTCATTTGGAAAGAGTCGGAAAAAGAACCCAGCGGGCGTTAAGGTGAGGTACCTGACATGCAGCCCACCACTTTGCGGATGCCACGAGCCTTCATGGCCTCCACAATGTTTTTGGTGCCTTCGGACATGACGGTGGTTGGGCCTGACAGAAGCACAACACGTACACATTTTTGGAGGAATGAGAGTCATATTGGTGTGTATGGGACACTTTTGAGTGTTGAGAATTTGCTTATGTTGACAGGTCTGTGTAAGCTCTCAGTCGTACAGGAGTGGTCCATCGATGAAAAGGTTTCTTAAGCCGTCATCTCTACTTCTTTGAAGGTGTCGGACGTTTCGCTTCTTATCCAAGATGCTTCTTCAGCGTACTAAAGTCTCACTGGTAGTTTCGGCACTATATATATATATCCCTACTGTCCAGACATGGTGGTGCCAGACTCTGCTATGATAGGTCCCTGCTCTCAGGTTGGGGGGGGGGGGGGTGAGCAGAGGACTACTCCCTGCAGCTCCACTGATTGCTCCTATTGTCCTGACTTTTAGATTGTAAAGTAATTATAAAAGAGGACAGAGCGCTAAAAACAGAAGTCTTTAAGAAGGCTATGCACACTGACCAATACTTACTTTTTGACTTCTGTTTTTAGTGCTCTGTCCTCTTTTATAATTGCTTTACAATCCAAAAAGGCTAGTTGGTTCTCTTACCAATACTTTTTGATTCTAACCACCCTCTACAACTCAAATTAGGAGTTATCAGAACCCTCCAGCATAGGGCTAAACTAATACCAACAAGTGTTGAAGGGAGAAAAAAGCAGTCAAAACATATCAGGAGAGCACTCAAAAGCTGTGGGTACCAAATGTCAGAAGGAAACAATAGGGAATGAAACCAAAAATTCTGAAGATACAAAAAGGTGAGGAGCAGCAGTACCTTCATGTGTCTGGACAGTAGGGATCTATATAGTTTTTAACTACCAGTATGACTAGTTCGCTGAAGAAGCATCTTGGATAAGAAGCGAAACGTCCAATACCTTCAAAGAAGTACAGATGACGGCTGAAGAAACCTTTTCATCGATTTATGTTGACTGAGTCATTTTTTGGATGTGTGGGCAAAGTGTTTTTGTTCATGTCTGTGTGAATTTTTGCAGTCGACCAGTGTGTATTGACTGTCTTTTGTATTTCTATATTTTGTACTCACTGAGGTCGTTCCTAGTTCCCAGGATGATGATGACAGCATCCTGGCCCTCCATGGCCTTTTTCACATCATCCTTGTTCAGCACGTCACCCACTACCACCCTGGAAGCTTTGTGGTCCGCTGGCAGCCTGGCAGGGTCTCGCACGAGCACCGTTACATTGTAGTCTGCGGAATAGGGGTGCAGGTGAGCCAAGGAGCGTTACATGTGACCGTGCCCTTGTGCAATTGGCTGCCCTGTCATAAAAAGGCCAGTGTTTGGCATAACTCAGGAAAGTAGAACGTCCAATGCCAAAAAAACCTTAAAGGGCAACCGACGTCACTTTTTGTTTTTTTAACTGACATCAGAGAAACATTTTATAGCATCTAAAATACCCAAAACACGCAGTATGATATTTTTAGTCAAATGCAAAACACCAATAAAAATGACGTAAAGTGTCCAAAATCTGCAAAAAATTGAGCTGCGAATTGGGCATTTTCAGAAAGTTCCGCCCCCAGTTCGTGACGTCACGCCAAGACGTCTTGCATTGCTGGAGAATCATAATGGCTTCAGATTCGGAAAATATGCTTTCTTGTTACACATCCAGTTATGAATATGATTAAAATAGTTCTGAAGAGGAAAGCATACATGTTTGCAATTGATTAAATAATTTCTTTCGTGCCATTTTGAGGCAACATTGGGGGAAATATCTCACCCAAAAAAGAGGCACAAAATGGCGACCTCCTGTGGCCACCTCCGTTTCCACACGCTGATAAATTCCTTATATGGAGCTTGGACGCCCTCTTCTGGCGGCTTTTGGGTGCAACATGAGGTTGTCAGACCAAACAAGTACAGCAAAATACATTGACGTGATGGAAGGACTGCTACAATGTGTCTTTTTTTTTCGTTCAGGGGCGTTCCTTTAGTTACGTCACGTACGGACTCGTCACCAACTCAAATACAAGATTTCCTAAATATTCAGCGCGAGTCTTAAAACGTAAAATATAGCTATATGCGGTGGAATCTTATTAAAATACGCTCAGTAGAAGTCATTTGAAGCCATTTTACACATTATGGACACAATACGTCTGTGTAAGCTCTCAGTCGTACAGGAGTGGTCCATCGATGAGAAGGTTTCTTCAGCCGTCATCTGTACAAAAGTGAAGGTTTCGGACGTTTCGCCTCCTATCCAAGAGGCTTCGTCAGCGAACTAAAGTCTGACTGGTCGTATCGGCCCCATTTATATATCCCTAAGGTCTGGACATTAGGGATATATAAATGGGGCCTAAGGTCTGGACATTAGGGATATATAAATGGGGCCGATACGACCAGTCAGACTTTAGTTCGCTGACGAAGCCTCTTGGATAGGAGGCGAAACGTCCGAAACCTTCACTTTTGTACAGATGACGGCTGAAGAAACCTTCTCATCGATTATGGACACAACTTGTCCGGAGACGTCGGTTGTCCTTTAACTGAGGAATAAACCTTCATTTGAAGTAGGTACCAATGTCATTAGAGGAGAAAAATAAGACTGGGGGAAAAATGTGAACAAAATTAAATGAAAATGTTATATGATACTATTTCTATGCACGCACGGAGAAAAAAAAACTGATATTTAGCATCGAAACTGAATAATAACGAGACTTTACTGTAATTATAATGAAAGTGAAATAAATCTAACCACCAGTCAATATCATAAATGAGCTTTCATTGTTCATTTTAAATGTATGTACAGTAAAGTGTCGTTATATCGATATTCTCGGGAGTCGGAAAAAATATCGATATAACCGATCCTGCGGCATGTAAATTGTCTCCTTACGTTCATAGAAATAGTTTCGTAATAAGCAGTACTATCGATATAACCGATATCGATATAATAAGACTTTACTGTATTTCAGTCTTGCTGCGTGAAATGTAGTTTTCTTTATTTCACAATATTGAGTCACCTTTTATTGCTCTCGATGAATACCTAATTTACTGTAAAATCGAAACGTTCTCAAAGAATATGGACAAAAACGAACAAACTTCCTCTAAAGATGAATTAAAACTCATTTAAAAAAAAGGGAAATACATAAGGGGCTGTCTGCTTGGACAAGACTAAAACGTTGAGGGACTAAATATTTCTCTTGGGAAAACAATCCAGTCTCGATGATATCGCAATCAGCAGATGTAACTGACAATGTCTCCTTGGCCATCACACACGCACACTTGCACGCACCCCCAAATTTGACCTCACAGCCAGAGTGACATCGCCCCTCCTGCACAAACCAGATAACAAGCATCCATCATCACTGTGCCAATGTAACATGACTCAACAGTTTTAGGACCAGGTCCATCATTGCTTAGTCACATTAGTTAACCAGTGAAGCACCATTATTGCTATTAATTTAACCGAAAGCCTTTTAGTCTACATGGCAAAATAAATGAAACACTTTTTTTTTGTCCAAGAGAAACTAATGCAAATAATTATCTTTTTTCAATTAAAAGAATATACTATTTGAAAAAAAATCCATTTGTTAAAAATTCCAATTTAATGCAAATTCACTCTCTGAAATTAAGACTTCTAAATTTCTCAACCAATTTCCACCATTCACCGTCAAAATATTCTTATTAAGTACATTTTGACAACTATTTGTCAAACAAACAAGATCTTACTTTTTTTGCAAATTCAAAATTTAGATGAGAAATTGATGGAAAACGTTTAATATGTATTTCATGCAACATTTTGTATATTGTAATTCATTCCACATCTCTTCAGCATTCACATACAAATTTCTAATTTAGATGAGGGTGATGTTATTATTATTATTATTATTATTATTTTGAGCGGTACATAAAATCGCTTGCCGACTGTACTAATCGTACAACTAGTATTTTCTACAAACAAATGAATGACATTCCTATGTGAATTACTTTATACGGCATATTAAAATCACGATGTGACCCATTTTTAACCGAGAATCTCTTTTTCGCATAGTTGTGATTTTAAACGTGAGTCAGCGTTTTTTTACGAGAGGTCAAAGTGTGATGTCATCCGTCGAATCTCACCTGCAGCCGCGGCGAGAGGCAGTGTAGCCAAGCCGGTCATTCCCGTTGCACCAAAAATAAGCACGTTCTTAACTGAGTCCGACATTGTTGACTGTGAGATGGTCACCGAGTGTCAGAAGGCAAATAAAAACAAAATTTAAAATAAACAGTCATAAATCGGTCAGGCGATGTTCAGCTTCCGCCTTCCATTGAGCTCCTCCCCTTAAATTCATTTAAAGGTGCAGTATCCCTTCCGTGACGTGTGGGAGGCGCACACATTTATGTTTTTAAGCGTACGTTAAATTTCAGAAATCATAAATCGGTAGATTTTCGTACTTGCGACTTCGTGGTGTTGTTAAAATAATGTGAGTGTTTAAAAAGTATAACTTAGAAGCAAGTAAAACACAAAAATGCTTTTATTGTTTCTGCATACATTCATTGAGTATAAAAATGTATTTTGTTTTTTACATTTTCTTTTCTTTCACCTTACAAATGAACTGTCTGTATTGTGTCAATAGTTGCTTTATAAAGTGAGTATTGTGGTCAAAACCGGGAGTCTGCCGAACAAACCGTGAGACTTAACGTGCATGTTTTAGAGAAAAAAATATGTACTCATCAAAAAATATTCATGTGATTCGGATTCCAAAATTCGACGCCTGCGTGATACGGATTTTACCGTACTTTGTAATTTATAGCTGTTCCAGATTTTTTTTCATAAACCCAACATTTCATTCATCAATATTTCCAAATATATTAAAATTACCCATACATGTATTTTATGACTCACTGTTGTATATGATTAATGTTGTATCTATTGCTTTGAGTCGTCCTGATCAAAATACAGTTGTTAGATGGCGCCCTCTAGTGTGTATTTTATAATCTGCCTGTCTGTCTCTCCCTCTTTCTCTCCATCTCGCTTTCTCTCTCTCCTCCCACCCTCTCTTACCCCCCCCCCCCCCCCCCCCCCCCACGTCTGTCTTGGCCCCTCCTGTCAAAGCTGCTGGTGCTATTTTCCGCATCCCAACGTTGAGAAAGCCGAGGAGGAGGAGGTTTTGTCAGGTGGTAACGCTGGTGGGGGGAGAGGAGCGGGTCCTTCTTATGGATGTCATCATCCTCCTCCTCAGCAGCCGCAGCCAGGCCAGCACTCCCGGCCCGGCACTTGATCGGCGGAATCCTTGGCTCGGCTTGCACTTGCCGGTCGTAAGCAAGCCGGGAACGGGCACTCAATCGCCGGGAGGTCCGTCCTTGGCGTTCACGAGTAAGTTAAAATCCAATGAAGTAGAAGGAGAGAGATGGGGCTAAACTGAGGGGACCGGTTGGTAGGAGAGTCGGTATCCGGACATGCGTCAGGCTGCAGGGGTACCGTACTGCGGAGATTCGTCCGTGCACGGTGCACATGTGATGGATGGGGCACGCTTGACGACTGTTGACGGTGCACGTCAGAGGGCGCATGAAAGTGAGAGCATCCTTGGTCACATACTGTAGTAGCAGCAGGCCGGGTATCGCTGCAACAGCACACACTAGCTGCACTGCTCCTTCTCACTTTCTACTTTTAATAAGAATAGAATCTGGTTTGAGTTTCATGGAGATTTCACATTCTACTCAAGCTTGAGGGGAGCTTAAGTCACTCAGTCCTAAAACAGGCATGTTAGCCTGACTGAAGATTCTAAATTGTCCATGAATGAGTATTAATTGTTTTTTCTTGACCTGCGATTGGCGACAATTTCATTCTATAGCTCGCTTCTCTTCTGAAAAAAAAGTCAGTTTAGATTGGTTGAAGATTAAAACTTGCTCAGAAGTGTAAATGCTGGTGTTTTGTTCACCAGTGTGTGCCCTCTATTTGGCTCTGCTATTGTCCAGTGTACCCCACTTCTCACCCAAAGTCATCTGACATACTCTGAAATTATTGTTTAAGCAATGACATTACAAACAGTGGTGTGGTGCAAAGTTTGTTAGCACGGCCGCCTCGCGGTGCAAAGGTCAACTGTTCGAATCCAGGCTGCAGTGTGGAGTTTTCATCACCTCCTATTGCATGTGTGGGTTTTCTTCGGGTACTCCAGTTTCCTTCACTATCCCTGCCCCCCCCCCCCCCCCCCAAAAAAAAAAAAAAAAAAAAAAAAAAAAAAACAAACCATGGTTGGTTAATTGATCGTTCTACCTTGCAACCGGAGAGATTTCTGTAAAGTGTTTGTCTTTGTGTGTCATGTGATTTGCTGGCAACCAGTTCAAGGTATCCTTTGCGTACTGCCTGAAGTCAGCGTGGATAGTCTCCCGCACATCTGTCATTGGCATAAAATGGTTCTAACGATGGATAGCTCGATGATTGGATGACATAACAAGGGAGTACAGTGCTGTATTGGGCAAAGGGAAAATAAACACAGGAAGGTCTGAGCATAAAATAACATTTTTTTATGAGTCAATCTTGTACATTAGAGTAGCAAAATAGCATTAGGACTAGGTTCTAATCCTTTGTCGTTTTCGTGTTTATTATGTTTGTTAGTCATTATAAGTGCCTTGCACGCTGGGTCCGAGAGGACAGTAATTTCATCTCTGCTGTATTCCATGCATATTAGCATGTTTGACAATAAAGCTGACTTTGACTTTAGCTTGTGCAAATGCACTTCTTAACAAACAGGACGATGTGGCACACTTGAACAGTTACTAAGAATCTTTTAGAAAAATAAATTAACAGGTCATTTGTTTATGAGTACTTTGAGTTACCATGGATCAATTGTAATCGAGCTTGTCTGTGTCACTGGTTGAAGCTAATGGCTAGCGGCTACATGTAAATGTACGGTACTGTATTTGTTGTCATTTGAAGTGCTGGGACGTGAGCAGGCTCCCCGAAGCTAGCTGTTGTTCAGGTGTTTGCATCAATTATTGATTGATTTAATTTTGACACTTTGACCAGAGAGTGACAGCTTTGATGAGGACTCAGATCAAAAAGGGGAAATATGCCTGCAAGGAACCATATGACTTGATTAACACTCGGCATCTGACTCACTCTTTGTTACATGAATACTTTTTGTGTGTTGGAAGGCGGTTCTGCGTCTCGTTGGCCCATTTTATTTTTATCTGTACAGCATTGGTCTCCAAGTGTGTTGCTCATGACACACTGGATAAAATAAAATGAATGCTAGGAGATTGCAGAGGGAAAGGAATGTTACTTTACTTGAGCTGTGTCATATGCAACGTGCCTTGCTCAAGGCCAAAGTTAATATACCAAAGAAGCAAGCTAGCATCTCTTCAACTATTAGTTTCCATTTTTACATTTGTCCCCAGTGGGATTTGAAAATAAACTTTCCAGCACAAAACCGAATTCCTGTCAGATAGATGTTTATTTTTTATCTATTTATTTCTACATTTTTTAATTTTTCAGCATTTTTTTTTGCTTGTGATTTTATTTTAATTTGGCTTATGTTGTCGGTTTAGTCAAGTTTAGTATTTCTCGTTATTTATGTGAATTAGAATTTAGTCCACCATTTTTTTAAGGAACCCATTTGAGTACCATATTTTCCGGTGTATAAGGCACACCCAAAAGCCTCCATTTTCTTCAAATGATGACTCTGCGCTTTGTACGCAGGTGCGCCTTATACATGAAGTAATATTGAGCCACAACATGTCTCCCAACCACGGTCAGATGCGACTGACTCCATTTCCCCTGTACATGAAGTAGTACGTAACTCCAGCCTCGACTGTAGTACTTTATATTGTAGTGTGCCTTATATTTGGAAAACTTTGTTCTATTTATACATTACATGTAAAAAAAAATTTTTTCATTCATTGAAGATGCACCTTGGAGTCCGGTGTGCTTTATATATGGAAAAGGTTTAAAAATACACCATTCATTGAGTGCGCGTCTTATACTGTGGTGCGCCTTATACACAGTCTACATACGGTAGATTTCCAATTTTAATTTTGAATTACATTTTTTTCCTTCCCGATTTATTTTTACTGTTATTCACACTTTGGCTTTGATGGAGGTATTTGTTCTGTTAGAAACACATCCAATAGTGAGCATTTTATGCAACAAGTGCAGTTGCAGTAAATAATCTGGATATACTGTATGTGTGTATTTATATGTGCGTGGTAGAGTGTTGGTGGCGCCATGGCAAATGCTTCGCCGGACCTGGACAACGCCGATGCCCAGCGCCAGCTGAACAACAACAACCGACCTGTCAGTTCGGCATTTTGGGAAACGGAGTGCACGAGCGCCAAGTTGTTTGAGTGCTCTCGCATCAAAGCCCTGGCAGGTAATGGGAATTAACAAAACTATTTAAAAAAGTAACACAATTTAAAAAAGTTTTCTGGAATGTAATCCTTTAAATTGATTAATTGCCCAGCCCAATGGAACATTATACACTTGCTCATACTGTCACTGTCATACTGTCATACATGCTCATTTGTCTAAAATAGTTTTATATTTATATATTTGCTATATTATTATTTCTTAGTATTCTTAATTATTATAATTGTATTATATTTACTTAATATGTATTTTTATATATATATATATATATATATATATATATATAGTAAAGTCTCGTTATATCGATATATCGGTTATATCGATGCCATTTCTATGCACGCACGGACAAAATTACATGAAAACATGGTCGGATATATCGATAGTCCCGGTTATATCGATATTTTTCGGACTCCCTTGAATATCGATATAACGAGACTTTACTGTATATATATATATATATATATATATATATATATAATTTATTTTTATTGTATTAGATTTGTTATTATATTATTACTATATATACATGTATTTATTTATGTCATTTTATATATTTTTATTTGAGATATTTTTTAATATTTACAAGTATTTGTATATAATATTTATTTGTCTCTACTCCTTCATGTCCTAATACTTTTCGTCTAAATACCCACAGAGGAGCGAGATGCCGTCCAGAAGAAGACGTTCACCAAATGGGTTAACTCCCACCTGGCCCGAGTGTCCTGCCGCATCTCAGACCTTTACAATGACCTGCGCGACGGCTACATGCTTACGCGATTACTTGAGGTCCTCAGCGGAGAGCTGCTGGTGAGAGCCCAGGATCTGAGTACCTTATATTGGTGCACAACAATTGGATTGATAACTAGTTTTGAAATACATAGCCAGTAAAATAACTGTTTGCCCAAATGAGGAGGGGTGTGTTTTTAAAAATACATGCAATATTGATTATATCAGAAGACAATGAACAAATATTTTTTAAAAATCCAACAATAAGACCGTACCCTGGGGTTCTCCATGTCTACAAAAATAAATGAGATCAGTTTCAATTGGTTTCACTTGCCCAACAAAACGGCATACAATATCACGAATAGAACATGTTTGTGAGAAGAGCAGTTTGGGAAGTGTCGGTCATGGACTTCAATCATATAGGGTGCATTTTAGAAGTGTTTGAAAGACTCCTTTCATCAGAAAATACGAGTTATGGGCTGTAAACAACAGCAATCCATTTGTCTTCTCGCCCCTACAGCCAAGGCCAACACGCGGCCGCATGCGAATCCACTCTTTGGAGAACGTGGACAAAGCCCTTCAGTTTCTTAAGGAGCAAAGGGTCCACCTAGAGAATGTGGGCTCACATGACATTGTGGACGGCAACCATCGCCTCACACTGGGCCTCATCTGGACCATCATCCTCCGCTTCCAGGTATACCAAGCAAAAACACAACATGCTGCAGGTCCGACATGCTTGACCAATTAGCATGTGTTTCAAATTAAGGCAAAAAAACTTTGATTTTTATGTCGAGCTTTGATCTATGACCACTGCTGCTTTGGAGACTTGAGTGATTACCTCCCCCCAGAAAAACACAGATACAAAGATACACAACCCCCACAGCCACAATGCAGTAAGGGTGACCGGTCATGTGGTGCCCCCAGGCTGAGCTGCATTGAGGGGCTCACCCCCACCCCCCAAATAATGAATTAAATGAGCCAGCCAATCACCTGCTTGGTCTTTTATTAAGGTCAATCATAGCCGCAGGGGTCATTCCAGGCCTCACACAATGGAAAGAGTCATATAATGCACGCGCCCATGGCCCAGGGTGGTCCCGTGCTTCTCTGTTTAATACCAATGGGACATAACAGTAAACTATTTCTATGGCATCATCCAGGCCTTCTGCAGTCTCAGGGGATTCCCTATTTTCATGTGAGCTTAACACAGTGCACATTGATAAGCCACTGTGTGTCTACGGTATATTTTCAAATTATTATCATGCACATTAATCTATATCCTGTATGTGGAAGCATTTTGGAAAATGTGTGTTTATTGAAAAATTGTGACCGAATCAATTATAAACGGGTGGAATTTGAAGTAAAGGAGAAAGACACATTATGCAATAAAATAAGATGAGTCAATATCTAGAGAAAACCCATAGCATAAATATTAAATCAAACATAACATAAATAAAATGATATTTACAATCAAACCATATTTTAACTCATTCACTGCCAGACGTGCAAAAATGTGTCCACTCCGGTGCCAGGGTTTTTGTCATTGTCACTTGAATTCCAGGACCCACAAAATATTGAGTTTTAGGTCTACATCAACATTCAATACAGCATTAGAAACCTTACTCTCTTCTTTCATCAGAAAAAAAAGAGTTAATTCCTAAATTATATGGGTCGGAGTTATATGATCTTGAAATGAGGGCAGCTGTCCAAAATGCAATGCAATACATACATATTGGTTTATTTCGCGTTTTAACGACAGCTAAAGCTGGAACAAAGTGCTAATGTGGAAAAAGGGAAATGCTGCCCCCTTGTGGAAAAGAAAAAAAAAACATTACCAGAGGCCATGGCCAGCGCTTTATCGCCACCCAAGCATGAAAAAACAAAACCTGAACAAATTTGGGAATGGCGCTCTACGTCATATTTTCAATTCCGGAATAAGTTCGTGAATGGCTGTGAATGAGTTAAATTCAGTATACGCTACACACTTTACAAAATTATGTTTCCTATAGGTAGGGTTGTCAATCATTATTGTTCAATGTGTATTGTATTGTATTGTATTGTATTCCGTTTGTACAGATCCAAGTCATCAAGATTGCCACAGCTGACAACAGGGAGACACGCTCGGCCAAAGATGCTCTCTTGCTGTGGTGCCAGATGAAAACTGCCGGGTGAGGGAGTCCACATTAAAAGAAACACCATTCATATGCACAAAACACGGTCGCACGCGCACACACACACACACACACGCACACACACACACACACACACACACACACACACACACACACACACACACACACACACACACACACACACACACACACACACACACACACACACACACACACACACACACACACATTTCATTTATTTTATTTATTTATTGTTAGGTATCCTGAGGTGAACATCCAGAACTTCACCAGCTGCTGGAGGGATGGCTTGGCTTTCAATGCGCTCATACACAGGCACAGGTTGAAATAACTCCCCATCTTGGATTGAGTGGGATATTTTACATGCCACTCAGGTGTTTTATAAGTGAGGTGTGTCTGAAGAGTGACCTGCTTTCTTACTGCAGACCGGATCTGATTGCCTTTCACAAGTTGACCAGGTCCAACGCTACTCACAACTTGCAGCAGGCCTTCAATGTCGCAGAGCAGAACCTGGGCCTCACCAAACTGCTGGACCCTGAGGGTGAACTGGATCTTGTCATTCATTCACTTAAAGGACAACCGACGTCTCCGGACAAGTTGTGTCCATAATTTGTAAAATGGCTTCAAATGACTTCTACTGAGCGTATTTTACAAAGATTCCACCGCATATAGCTATATTTTAAGTTCGAGACTCTCGCTGAATATTCCGGATGTTTTGTTTTTGAGTTGGTGACGAGTCCGTACGTGACGTCACTGAAGGAATGCCCCTGACGGGAAAAAAAAGGACATTGTAGCAGTCCTTCCATCACGTCAATGCATTTTGCTGTGCTTGTTTGGTCTGAAAACGTCATGTTGCACCAAAAGGAGCCAAAAGAGGGCGACCAAGCTCCATATAAGGAATTCATCAGCCTGTGGAAACGGGCTGATTAATTCCTCACGGGAGCTCGGTCGCCATTTTCTGCCTCTTTTTTTGGTGATACATTTCCCCCCAATGTTGCCTCAAAATGGCACGGAATAAATTCTTTAATCGATTGCAAACATGTATGCTTCCCTCTTTAGAACTATTTGAATCATATTTATAACTGGATGTGTAACAAGAAAGCATATTCTCCAAATCTGAAGCCATTGTTTTGATTCTCGAGCAAATCAAGACGTCTTGGCGTGATGTCACGAACTGGGGGCGGGACTTTCTGAAAATGCCCAATTCGTAGCTCAATTTTTGGCAGATTTTGGACACTTTAAGTCATTTTTATTGGTGTTTTGCATTTGACTAAAAATATCATACTGCGTGTTTTGGGTATTTTAGATGCTATAAAACGTTTTTCTGATGTCAGTTAGGAAACAAAAAAGTGATGTCGGTTGTCCTTTAACTCATTCATTGATATTCCCGAATTTATTCGGGAATTGAAAAGCATGACGTGGAGTGCCATTCCCAAATTTGTTCGGGTTTTGGTTTTTCTTGCGAGGAGTGCTGATAAAATGCTTATGGCAATGTTTTCCCTTCCATGAGAGGGCAGCATTTGCCTTTTGTCCATGTTAGCACTTTGTTACAGTTTAAGCTGATGTTAAATCGGTATATAAATCAATATTTATGTATTGTATTGTATTTTGGACAGCCGCCCCCATTTCAAGGTCAGACGACTCCAGAACCATATAACTTGGGAATTAACTCTTTTTTTCGAATGATAGAGTGTCTAAGGTTTCTTACCCTTAATTGAATGTTTATGTCGGGGGTGTCAGAGTCGTTTTTTGCCGCGGGCCACATTGTAGATATGGTTTCCTCCCGAGGGCCGTTATGAATTTGGGGAAGTCCTTAGAATGTTTAAATCCCCTCCACATATTACATACAGAGCGCTAAATAAAATAATAACTAGTTTTCAAATCTGAAGTCAAGAAAAATGACTTATTATGGTTTACATCCAAAAATATGACATTTTGGTTAGGATTTTAGCAAGTATAATGGACAAGTTCACAAGTTTGATTTGCTTTCGCGGGCCGAAAAAAAATATGTGGCGGGCTGGATTTGGCCCCCGGGCCTTGACTTTGACACCTGTGGTTTATGTAGTCCTAAATCTCAATATTCTGTGGGTCCTGCAATTTGAGTCAAAATGACAAAAACCCTGGCACTGCACACATTTTTTCACATCATCTGGCAGTGATTGAGTTTTAAAAAAGTTCTATAAATAATTCACATTGCTTCATGTGTAGATGTAAACACAGAGAACCCAGATGAAAAGTCTATCATCACCTATGTGGTCTCCTACTACCACTACTTCTCCAAGATGAAAGCTCTCATCGTGGAGGGCAAGAGAGTTGGGAAGGTAACAAGAGTTTTATTCACTCCGTTATCCGGACGTGTTTTGATTCAACCGGTTATAATACGCGTCAGGTCCTGGATAACTGCATCGAGGCCGAGAAGCTGGTGGGCCGGTACGAGGCACTGGCGTCAGACCTGCTGGATTGGATTGAGAAGACCATTGCTGTCATTAGCAACCAGAAGTTTGCCAATTCACTGACAGGTGTTCAACAGCAGCTGCAGGCCTTCACCACTTACTGCACCGTCGAGAAGCCAATCAAGTGAGTGGAATGATTTTCATTTCCACAGTTCACTCCTTTAAATGAGGCACATCATTTTAAAATGAGTCTTTAACAGCTTTGTGTGGAGTTTGCATGTTCGTCCCGTGTCTGATGTGAATCTACATTGACTAACTCTGTAATTACAGTTTATGATTTGAAGACAGTAAATAGCCGATGTGGTTGTCCAATAACCTCCCCCATAACGTCAGAAATGTCAAGATGACTTTTCCAAACTGCAGGTTCCAGGAAAAGGGAAACCTCGAGGTACTTCTCTTCACCATTCAAAGCAAACTCAGAGCTAACAACCAGAAAGCCTACATGCCTCATGAAGGAAAGCTCATCTCCGACATCAACAAGGTAGTCGTACCAGATATGATCCTTTTTAAAAGTTTTTATCAGTTAGCCTTATGTAGCATCTTTCCAGGCATGGGAACGGCTTGAGAAGGCGGAGCACGAGAGGGGTGTGGCCCTGCGGAAGGAGCTGATTCGCCAGGAAAAGTTGGAGCTGCTGGCTCAGCGCTTTGACCATAAGACCACCATGAGACAAGCGTGGCTCAATGAAAACCAGAGACTCGTGTCGCAGGTACTGTGAAGAACAACACCCAAACACCCGGTGTTTGTAAATAAAAAAATTCTCAAGCCACACAGACCAATAACAAGGACGAAAGAGCCGCTTGCGGCTCCTGAGCCACGGGTTGCCTGCCTCTTGTCTGGAATAAAAAAAAAGATTAATCCCTGTATGATTTTTTTCCATTAAAAAGTTATCCCCAACTGTAATCATCCTTGAATAGCCGTAGCAGCTGAAAATCTTTGTTGGGACATTTCCATTTGTCGTGTAAGAAAGCTCACTCATAAAAATGTCAAAGTAGCAGTTACATTCATCAGTGGATGACTTTCAGTTCAACAGTCATTTCTATTGGTAACCATCCGTGAATGGCCGAAACACATTTACTGATATCCTAGCAGGCTCCAATGTAGAAGTCAGATTCAGTCCTGCATGATTTTTTGCTAATTATTTATCTATCTATGTATTGTATCTATTTAGCTATCGAGCTAGCTATCTACAAGCTATCTAGCCATCTACTAGCTCTCAAGCTATCTACTAGCTATTTAGCAATCTAGCTAGCTCTCTCTAGCTATTGTTTATCAACCGTATCGATTTCTGAATATCAGAGACAGACTAAATGACAATATACAAGAAAATAGGTGGCATCACTGGAAAGCTGGCTTTACCTTTAATAGTCCTTTCCGACTCGAACAATCTAAAAGAAACTCAGTCTTCAGCTTGGAAACATGCCTATGTCCTGCAAGGACATATTGGGGTTGAAGTTCAACAGGTCCAAAATGATCCATTAAGATCTTCTCCGCCCCATGTAGGACAACTTTGGCTACGATCTCCCTGCTGTTGAGGCGGCCATGAAGAAGCACGAGGCCATCGAGGCGGATATCGCCTCATATGAGGAGCGAATTAGCGTGGTGGTGGAACTGGCTACCGGGGTGGAAGTGGAGAACTACTACGATATCCGCCGAATCTTGGCCCGCAAGGAGAACATCCTGGGACAGTGGAGTCTGCTGAAGGAGCTGCTGGTAGGCAGGCGAATGCGGCTGGAGAAAAACCTGGCCTTGCAGAAGACCTTCCAGGACATGGTCTACATGATCGACTGGATGGAGGACACACAGGTAGCTCAGGTTTTAGAATAGTACTGGCCAAACTTTTGTACATCGGGGCCATGTTAAACTTTTAAAATGGACATAATGGTCCATCGGTCATTTGTAGAGGAGGTTACAAAAAATAAGTAAATATGATTAACATAAAAATGAATCACTTTTCTTCACTTAATAACAAATCCTGACTTTTACAGTTTGACCTATAAAAGCTCACGCAATATGGATTTTACCATGCATTGTGAATTGTACCTATAATATTTTATGAAGGAAGTTCATCAGTTGCTGAATCCCACCCTTCATTCATAAATATTCCCAAATCTGACTAGATTACATATATTATTTTTATTTTACAATGTACGTATTATGATGATGAAAACATCAACTGTATTTTACTAAGTGTTCTATTTTTGCCAATAAATTATTTAAACAATCATCTTTTAAAAATGGTAAAAGGAGCCTTTTACTGAGCGACTTCCTTGTTCTGTAGCCACAAAGGGACATACGTCTTATTGTGCCGGTCCCAAGCCTGGATAAATACAGAGGGTTGTGTCAGGAAGGGCATCCGACGTAAAAGCTTGGCCAAAACAAACATGTGGATCAACCCTCTGAAGATGGAGGACACTTATTCGCTGTGGCGACCCCTGGAAGGGAAAAGACGAAAGGAAAAGAAGAATATGTCAAATTGTTATTTTATAAATGGGATGTCTTTGTATTACTTACAATAGATTTATTGACCGATTTAATGGGATGGGATCTATTCATGCTTTGCAAATAAAAAAAAATAGACAGTACATTTTAAATATCCAGTTCTAGGTGAAAAAAAATGATACACGAATGTAACTAATATGGTGGGTATCTTGTTATTATGAAACGGCCGGCGAGCTTGAAAAACACTAGTTTTTTTGGCCCAGGGGCCACACTTTGCCACATTGTCAAGAACCTCCAAATATATCCATTCAATGTTATAAAATGTGTACCCATTTCCCCCCTAGGCCCAACTTCTCTCCAATGACTTTGGGAAGCATCTTTTAGAGGTGGACGACCTGCTTCAGAAGCATAGCCTGCAGGAAGCCGACATTGGGGTGCAGGCCGAGAGGGTGGAGACACTCAATGCTGCTGCACTCAAATTTACCACCATCGAGGGTACACACACATTAATTCACCTGTGAAGACGGTAGCAACCATGAAAATGTGCATCCTGCATCCCAGTGAGCGACGTGATTGACTGCTTTCTTTGCCATTTCCAAGGTTACCAGCCGTGCGACCCACAAGTGATCTGTAACCGGGTCAATCACGTGTCGTCCTGCCTAGAAGAGCTGAAGGAGTTGGCAGCCAAGCGGCGCTCTGAGCTGGAGGAGTCTAGGCAGCTATGGGCCTTTTTCCAGGTTTGAGATGGAAGGTTAACTTTTGTCCAGAAATACGAACATGCTATCTATGTGTCCTCCAAACAGTATCTGGAGGAGTCTGAGGTGTGGATTCGGGAAAAGAGCTCCATCCTGGGGGCTCAGGGTTATGGGAAAGACCTCAGCAGCGTACTCAAATTACTCCAGAAACATAAAACCTTAGCCGGAGAACTCATGGCCCACCGAGCCTTGCTGGAGGTGTGTGTTTCTGTGTGTGTCCTGCATGTGAGTTTGTGTCTGAATACCTCTGTCAGGGCGTAGCTTAATAAAGATAGAGGTTTTCAAATTTGAAAGCCTAACTTAATACCCTGGCTCTGGCTGTAAACACTAAATTGACCAAGCTTGAAACCTTTAATACGGGCCTTGTTTTAAGGCAAGGGTGTCAAAGTCATTTTTTGCCGCGGGCCACATTGTAGTTATGGTTTCCTCTCGAGGGCCGTTATGAATTTGGGGAACCCATTAGAATGTTTAAATCCCTTCAAATATTACATGTAGAGCACACAACAAATTAATGAATAACTCGAATTCAAATCTGAAGTCAAGAATAATGACTTTTATTGTGGTTGACATCCAAAAATATGAAATTTTGACTCAGATTTTAGCAATCATCATGGAATTTAACAAGTTTGATTTGCTTTCGCGGGCCGAAAAAAATGATGTGGTGGGCTGGATTTGGCCCGCGGGCCTTGACTGTGACACCTGTGTTTTAAGGTGTTGGGTAAAGTGGTCACTGCCGATTCCAGCCACTGATACTTATGGCAAAATAACTAACTAAACAAACAAACAAATAAATAGAGAAATAGAAAAATAAATAGAGAAAGAAATGAATAAATGACGAAATGAATAAATGAACAAACGAATAAATGAATGTATAAATAAATAAATAAATAAATGAATAAGTAACCAACTAAATAAATACTTTTTTAAAATTTCTTACACTGTATTTATAGGCGCCTAAATAATTTTATAGATTGCCAAATAAATAAATATATACATAAATCCATAAATAAATGCATAGATGGATAAATACATGCATGCACACATACATGCATACGCTTGTCTGTGACTGTGAAGTGTCCTTGAGAGCTTTGAAAAGCGCATGTATTATTATTAGTATTACATACATACATGCATATATGCATGCATGCATGCATACATAGATGCATGAATACATGCATAAATACATACATACACAAATAAATAAATATTTTTTTGTATTTACATTGTATTTATAAGTTATTATATACAGTTTTATAGCACACGCAGCGGCTCCCCTCTCCCGGCAAATTGGCGTTTTCATGTTTGTTTGTTAAAGTAATTATAAGTGCCTTGCATGCTGGGTCCGAGAGGACAGTAATTTCATCTGTGCTGTATGTCATGCACATTAGCATATTTGACAATAAAGCTGACTTTGACTTTTGACTTTTGACTTTGATAACTAGACACATTGTCAAATAAATAAACACATACATAAATACATAAACATGTATAAATAAATACATACATAAATGAGTACATAAATAAATATATAAATAAATGCATAAATAGATACATAAATAAAAATGCATAGATACACAAATCAAATCAAGTACATCCTGGGCGGTTGTTGGTGCAATCCTACAGCAATTTGACATATTGAGGAATCACAATTTATTGTCATTGTCTTATATGAAAAAATTCAGACAAAGAGTACTCTGGCTCTCAGTACTTTGTAAAAATAAATAAAGTCATTGTCAATCACCCCGACTCCCGATAAACCTCAAAACTCAATGATGTGGTACCATTTCCAGACCACCATCGAGCGCGGTCAGCAGATTCTGAATGAGAAGACTATAGGCACAGCGGGGATCCAAGAGCGCATCCTGGACGTGACGGATGAGTGGACACGGCTCGAAGATCAAGCAGCACAACGCCTCGGCCACCTACAGGAAGCGCTCAATTTCTTCCAGTTCTCCACTGAGACTGACGACCTGGTGGTGTGGCTGCAGGACTCGTACCGTCTGGTCTCCAGCGAGGACTTTGGGCATGATGAGTACTCCACATGCTCGCTACTCAAGAAGCACCGCAGTGTCAGCGAGGACATCGACAAGCATCGGCTACATGTGGTAGCGCTTCGCAAGCATTTGCCGTTGCTGCCTCTGCGCTACAGAGAACAAGAGGTCGGCAAAGCTTTTGCACGCACAATTTGTAGCCTAAACAATTTGAAAATTGCATTCCACTGCAATGTAAGATTTGAATTTCATGAATTGCTCAGCCCTAAAATTTTATACAGATGTAAAGAAAATGGAGAATTCGTGTGGGTTTAATAAAATGTATGTACAGTGAGACCTCAACTTACGAACTTAATTGGTTCCCAGACAGAGTGTGTAAGGCGAAAAGTGTGTATCTCAAAAAAATAATTCCCATAGGAAACCATTAAAATGGGAATAATCCGTTCCCGGGTTTCCATAAAATATACTTTTCAACTAAATAAGCCTTAAAACTACACACAACATACGTTATTCTATATATAATAAATGTGCTATTGTATTGCAATGAAACAAATACACTGCATTGTATCATAAAGTCACTTTATTTACATTTGTGATGGTCATTTATGGCTTGATGGAATGGCGTTGGAGGTCGAAGGTCACATGGAATTGCATGAGGACTGTAATTAAATAAATAAACTGTGCTGTAAAATAAAGTTTTATTTACCTTTTTGATGGTCGTTGATGGCTTATGGAAGGAGAGTGACCTTCCATAAGCACTGTTGGTGCTGTTCGGTCGTGTGCTTCCACCGAAGATCACTCCGCCAGCCGTGGTGGGTGTGTATTATGAAAATAGTGCTTATTATAAGGTTTCATTTTCATAGATTTGACGTTTGTAAGATGAAAAGTATGTAAGTTAAGGTGTTTGTAAGTTGAGGTCTCACTGTATATGGCTTCTGTGCGCTTTTGTGCAGGACGTGCAGGTTCGGGTGGTAGAAGTGGAACAATTGTACACGGAGGTTGTAGAGGTGGCCGTCCTCCGCCAGCAATGGCTCCACGACGCCCTGGCTGTCTATCGCATGTTCAGCGAAGTCAACGCGTGCGAGGTCTGGATAGACGAAAAGGAGCAATGGCTCAACAAAATGGAGATCCCTGAGAACCTGGAGGATGTGGAGGTGGTGGCGCACAGGTAGAGCAAAGGGGTTTTTATTTTTTTTCCCCGCCAAACCCTGACAGAAGCAAAACCAACAATTAGCAATAGAAAAAAAATAGCAGAATAAAATAATCTCAAACTACAGTATCGTTAGATTATATTAGATAAGACTTTGTTAATTTATTATTACTGTATTTATCACACTGGACAAATGCATAATTCACAGCAGCAAAGGGATGAAAGGAAGGGGGAAGGAAAAAAAGTAGAAAAACAGAATACAGGAGCTGCTGTAAAGGCAGCCACTCTCACGGCGCCATTGAAGTCAAAAGAACAAAAAAAAACAACAAAACAAATAACAACACAAAGACATTACATGGGGACTGTAACGTTACGTGGAAAGTATCATGTTAAATTGTGTATTTTATTTGGTCGCAGGTTCGAGTCCCTGGACCAGGAGATGAATAGCCTAATGGGGAGGATCTTGGATGTCAACCAGATAGTCCAGCAGCTTCTGGATGGAGGACATCCGTCCTCCACGGAAGTCAGAGGCTGTCAGGATCATCTTAACTCCAGGTACTGACACAAACGCTACTTCAACGTCCAGCATAGAACCACACGTTGGGGAAAATGAGGAGCATGATGGAGACATGAGGTGGAAGATCTTAAGTAGGTTAGTTATGAGGAGTTCAATGAACGTTCAGAGTGGAAAATCTTGTATGTGATGGGCATGAGATGGGGGAGAATTTATTGGGGAAGGCGAGAGATCAGGAAATGGTTGAGGATGAGGAGAGAGATGGAGATGCAGACAAAAGGAATAAGGATGGAAAGTGATGTGGTGCCCTCACATGAATTCACACGCGTACGCGCATACTGTGGGACACACCATGTGATCTATTTAACATATTTGTTCCTTGGCAGGTGGAACAGCATCGTGGGTTTGTTCGGGCAGAAGAAAAACCAGCTGGACAGCATGCAACGCCTTCAGAACTACCTACTGGAGTGTAGCGAAATCAAGTCCCAGATCCAGGAGAAGCGCAAGGCCATCGACGCAACACAGTATGCTGGCAGCGATCTGGGTGGCGTTATGGCCCTGCAGCGCCGCCTCACCACAATGGAAGGGGCGCTGTCTGTGCTGGAACCCAAGCTCATGCATCTACAGGTACGGCAAGACAGGTGGAAAAAAATATGAAGGAAGGTTGAGGAAATGGGAGTGCTTGCGCTTGTCTTTAACCTTCATATGATGTTAAAGGACAACCGACGTCACTTTTTTGTTTCGTAACTGACATCAGAAAAACGTTTTATAGCATCTAAAATACTCAAAACACGCAGAATGATATTTTTATTCAAATGCAAAACACCAATAAAAATGACTTAAAGTGTCCAAAATCTGCAAAAAATTGAGCTGCGAATTGGGCATTTTCAGAAAGTCCCGCCCCCAGTTCGTGACGTCATGCCGTCTTGCATTGCTTGAGAATTTGACCCGTTTCTATTTTCGTGTTGACTAAAGCACTGGATATCCTTTCTTTTTCCTTTCTTCAAACCAGTTCTAAAACATACAAATAGGATAGAAAATATGTTATCTCTCTTTTCAAGTGTGTTTATAACATCTCAGAAACAGTTGTTGCTCATGTCACCTATTATTTGACTGTTTTATGTGGATTTTTACGTAAGGGTAAAATTGACCCACAACATAATGATTTTTTTTTCAACAGAATATGAGGGTTAAGCAAAATTGATTAATACAATTCATAAAAACTAATAATGTTTATTATTACAGGTAACATCCGACTTACAACCAGCTCGACTTACATACTTACGACCACGACCTCCAGACCCTATTTTTACAATTTTAATTCTACGCTTGGCACCACGACGTGCTAGCAGGCCGTCAATGTATACGACAATTTTGGCCAGCCAGCCAGCATCTCACTCTCGCACCGCAATCGACCGTGTGATGGCACCATAGGGGAGTTATTTAGCCTCCGAGTCTCTGTTCAACATTTTGAATGTATTTCAACTTACGACCATTTCAATTTACGACCGTTTGGTCGGAACGGAACTTGGTCGTAAGTCAAATGTTACCTTTATATTCAAATTTGTGTATTCCTGATCAACTCAGATTTTTTTACATTCATGTATTTCTTGAAATGTATTTATATTTCTGAAAATGTCATGTATATTTCTTCAAATGTTTTATATTTTAAAAAGTTATCAAAATAAGACAAATGTATTACTCAGAAAAAGTAATACAGTATACCTCAAAGTTGCTTATTGATGTAATTGATATATTTTCACATCCAAAATAGTTGCATATTTAAATAAGTTACATCAGGCATTTCTGAAACAAAAGTAGATTTGTGAAAATAATTTAAAACTCTGGCATTTTGAAAACAGCAAAAACTAAATGGTTGCACCGTATTTTCTGGTGTATAAGGTGCACCCGAAAGCCATTTTCTTCAAAAATATGACCTTGCACCTGATATGCAGATGCTCCTTATATGAGAAGTAATATTGAGCCACAACAGGTCTTGCAACTCGTGTCATCATTTTCCCCTTTAGAAAAAGTAGTGCGTAACAGACTCCATTGTAGCACCTTATAATGTGGTGGTTGTATTTGGAAAACTTTAATCTATTTATGTATTATATTTAGAAAATGTTTTTCATTCATTGATGGTGCGCCATATAGTCCAATGTGCCTCATATATGGAAAAAGTTTGAGAAAACACCATTCATTGGGGGTGCGCCTTATACACCGGAAAATATGGTATATCCCCACTTGTTTAAGATTTTTTTTCGTTGATGCAGGAGGAAGCGGAGCACCTCGCCACAGCCCACGCTAACCGGGCCACGGAGGTCCTGCTTCCCTTCGACGGCATCAGTGTGGAGTGGGAAGAGCTTAAACGCACCCTGCAAGGCTGTGAGGACTCACTTTTGGTGGCCAGCAGACTTCAAAGCTTCATCCAGGTCAGCAGGTGGCGCTCATGCCAATTAACTGCCAAATAAATAGTCCTAAAATGACTTTGATGTAATCGTTTTCATGATAACCTCCCCTTTACATAAAAGATGTAAACGATGACTAGAAATAATCCATAGAACCAAGAAAATTGTGAACAACACACTTGGTTAAATTGGATGTGATTCATTACCACAGCTATTCTGTATTAAAAAAAAACAATCTAATTCCCCTGTTGCTGTATCTCATCAGGACCTGGACTTGTTTCTGACCTGGCTGGTCCAAACTCAGATGTCCGCCGCCTCTGACCAGCTGCCCAATGACTTGGAGGAAGCCGAGAGACTCATCAATAAACACGCCGCACTCAAGGAGGAAATTGGACGGTGCGCAGCTCCAAGCTGGACCACAATTCTTTGTTCAGAATTTTTTTTTTAATCAAATGCAGCACACAAGTCAGTAAAAATAGTTCCAAATCATTGTCCTTTATTCAACAAACATTTGATTGTACAACGATCAAATTTATTGACAAAAAGTGCAAAGCAATCAGCCATTTCTTCACATAAGGTTGAAACACACACACACAAAGTCCTTTTCGCACAATTTTTAACTCTCATTCACCCCACACACCACAGAACTTCCAAAATTGTCGTTTGTTCACAAAATGTTGGACTTAAATGCACCACAGCACCACCATAAGATGTACTAAAATACTTACTTTGATTAAAAAAGAACACGTACATGAAGGAAGGATGGATGGATGGATGAATTTGGGTGGGGATTGGGTGGGTGGATGGATGGATTTGGGTGGAGGTTGGGCAGATGGGTGGATGGATGAATTTGGGTGGGGATTGGGTGGATGAATTCATGGATGGAGTTATGGCGCTATCTTGGACTTCTTTTGTTTTTCTTTTTTTAATGAAACCATGAAAGAACAAACATTTGGGTGGGGATTGGGTGTATGGATGGATGGTTGGATGGATTTGGGTGGAGGTTGGGCAGATAGGTGGATGGATGAATTTGGCTGGGGGTTGGGTGGATGGATGGTTGGTTTTAGGCGAGTATTGGAATGATTTGGCTCAAAGTTGGGTGGATGGATGGATTGATGGATGGATTTAGGTGGGGGTTGGATGGAATTGGCTGGGGTTTGGGTAGGTGGATGGATGGATGGATGGATGGATGGATGGATGGATGGATGGATGGATGACAAACTGAACAGTTTTCCTCCGCAGTTACGAGGAGGACTACGAGCGTCTGCAGGCGATGAACGAGCTTCTGGAGTCTGAGGAGGCTCCTCTTCCGCAGGCCGCACTGCAGCAGTGGCTGCAGAAACTGGACGTGGGCTGGAACAAACTGCTGGAAATGTGGGAGAGCCGGCGGGATGTGCTGGTGCAGGCACATATATTCCACCTGTTCCTGCGTGATGTCAAACAGGCAGAGTCCTTCATCAACAACCAGGTAAGTAAAGGAGTGCAGAACCCAACTCCAATGTGAAGAAAAAGAAAATCCAAGACATTTTTTTTCTATAAAAATAAGATTGGCTATATATTTTGTAGGAGTCGGCGCTGGCCCACGTGGAGCTTCCCACCACAGTGGAAACAGTGGAAGCTGCGGTGAAGAAGCACAAGGACTTCACCACCACCATGGAGCTCAACCTACATCGCATCAAGGCTGTCATTGAGGCCGGCGAGAGCCTCATCAGCCAGAACAACATCTACTCGGAGCGCATACGACAGAGAGTAGACATGCTTGCCAACAGGTATTCCACCTTGAAATGATCTTGATCTTGACCATCGCCCCAACCCCCAACTAATTAAGTCATGTCCACAAGCTTAATTCTAACTTATCATGATAAACGCCATAGGCTAAAAAAATGGATTCGTCTTTATTAGTCTCGCAGTGAAGAAATTTACATTTCACAGCTGCTGTGATCAAAGAGGAAACGAAAGGAACAAGTGGAAAAACAAAATACAGGACCTGCTGTAAAGGCAGTCACTCTCGCAGTGCCCTCTAAAAGTCAAAACAACAACAAAAAAACTAAATAACAAATAATGTGACACAACACAAAAGACACAGACAGTCATTGAATCTTAAGCACTTTCTGCACCCTCTTTGTTGTATGATGCAGTTCTAGATGAAAGAGGAGAGGATCAAATAATCCTTTTCACCAGTGGATCAGGGACGTCATGGTACAAGCTAATCTGCTACAAGCTAAATGTTGAAAGCAAACACGAAGCTGTACCATCCATTGACGAAAACAGATTGTCTCACGTCTCCTGTCCCATGCACAGTAAATCCGCTTCAATTCCAAGCCGCGACAGTTCCACATACGCATTCCACTGTACAAAGCGGGGCTGTGAAAATGCTTCCCATTACAGGCACAAAAAAGCAAGGCTTTTGCTGACGGCTGCTGACTCAGGCGCTATCTTGGACTTCTTTTGTTTTTCTTTTTTTAATGAAACCATGAAAGAACAAACATTTATTATTTTATTTGCAATACAAATCACATAGACATACAAGGACCACTGTCCTGCATATTGTTTTTTTTTCTCCAAAACTCCTGAACTAAATGATCAGAATCATAATCTGGTTTCTACTGATGCGCTGATCATTTGAATAAGGTGTGTTGGGCAAGCGAAACATCCAAAACATGCAAGTTTAAGCCCCTTGAGGAACCGATTCAGTCCCCTTGCTCTCAATGATTCAGACTAATGTGAGTGCGGCTGTCACATTGCTATTCAGCCACCAAACGACAATGAGCTACAACAGCCGGGACACAACGAACATCTGCCCATGAAATCCATCTGATTGTACGTGTGTGTGCGTGCGTGTGTGTGTGTGTGTGTGTGTGTGTGTGTGTGTGTGTGTGTGTGTGTGTGTGTGTGTGTGTGTGTGCCCGCGCGCGTGTGTGTGCCCGCGCGCGTGTGTGTGTGTGTGTGTGTGTGTGTGTGTGTGTGTGTGTGTGTGTGTGTGTGTGTGTGTGTGTGTGTGTGTGTGTGTGTGCGTGTGCGTATGCGTGTGTGCGTGTGCGTCTGTCAGTTCCCCAACTTACTCCCCAATTTACGGACAAGATACATTTATAAGGTGAATTCGTTCGTAAGTTGCTTCAGTGCTATATTTTGATTGGAATATATGTTGAAGGCTTATATAAGTATGTTTAAGGTTTATATAAGTATGTTTAAAGGGCAACCGACGTCACTTTTTTGTTTCTTAACGGACATCAGAAAAACGTTTTATAGCATCTAAAATACCCAAAATACGCAGTATGATATTTTTATTCAAATGCAAAACACCAATAAAAATGACTTAGTGTCCAAAATCTGCAAAAAAATTGAGCTCCGAATTGGGCATTTTCAGAAAGTCTCGCCCCCACTTCGTGACGTCACGCCAAGACGTCTTGCATTGCTGGAGAATCAAAACAATGGCTTCAGATTCGGATAATATGCTTTCTTGTTACACATCCAGTTATGAATATGATTCAAATAGTTCTGAAGAGGAAAGCATACATGTTTGCAATCGATTAAATAATTTATTCCGTGCCATTTTGAGGCAACATTGAGGGGAAATGTCTCACCGAAAAAGAAGCACAAAATGGCGACCTCCTGTGGCCACCTCCGTTTCCACAGGCTGATAAATTCCTTATATGGAGCTTGGACGCCCTCTTCTGGTGGCTTTTGGGTGCAACACGAGGTCCCCAGACCAAACAAGTACAGCAAAATCCGTACATGTCCATAAAGATATGGACATGTACAACAGCGCCAGACGGAAAATATAATACTACAAATGCAAGAGAGAGAAGATGGACACAACACACTTTAAGGCTTGTACACACCGCACACACACACACACACACACACACACACTACACAATGCACACACACACACACACACACACACACACACACACACACAGTATGTACATGTACGTAATAAGATAAATAAAATGAAGATTTAACTTTACATTATAAAATCTAACTTGCACTATCTGAACATTTTTGACATACCCACAAAAATGTTTGTATGTACCATTGTTCGTAACTTGAATGTTCGTAAGTAGGGAGTGTCTGTATTTATGAATTCAAATTTACAATAACCTTTCACCCATTCATGCTGCACATGTTTAATGAATTATAAATAATAAGTGTGCAGAATTTGAGGAAAATTATTACTGTGTGGGGGTTTCTTCCAAATTTTATACATTTATATATCTTTTTTATGGTAAATTACAGTATGAGGACATTTCACATTGTCTCTTCTGAAAAATGCAAACTTGACGTGTTCACGTGTTTGGTTCAGGGGCAACCAGAACCGTGAGCAGGCCCAGCAGTGGTTGGAAAAACTTAATCTCCAATGGGCTCTCCAGAGGTTCCTCCAGGACTGTCACGAGGTGAGTCAAAGACCATACTTGATTTTTCTTTCTCTGCTCCCATTTGATTTGTGGGTTTGTAAACAATGTACCATATTTTCCGCATGATAAGACGCACCTCAAAGCCTTCATTTTTTTTTCAAAACATGACCATGTGGTTTATAATCAGTGCGCCTTCTATATGGAAAACACTTTAAAATGTCATTTGTTGAAAGTACGGCTTATGATCCGCTGCGCTTGAAATAAAATTTATGATTAGCTAGCTAGCTTTCTTGGCGGCCCGGTAGTTGAGTGGTTAGCACAGCGGCTTCACATTGCCGGGGTCGCCCGTTCGAGTCCCGGTCCAGCCTCCCTGTGTGGAGTTTGCATGTTCTCCCCGGGCCCGCGTGGGTTTTCTCCGGGTCCCCTGGTTTCCTCCCACACTCCAAAAACATGCATGGCAGGCAGACTGACCACTCCAAATTGTCCCAAGTTGTGAGTGTGAGAGTGACTGTTGTACGTCTTTGTGTGCCCTGCGATTGGCTGGTAACCAATTCAGGGTGTCCCCCGCCTCGTGCCCGAAGACAGCTGAGATAGGAAGAATAAGCGGTATGGAAATGGATGGATGGATAGCTATCTTTCTATCTATTTGACTTACTTCCGCGTTTAGTGAACTGCCGCTACTCACCCACAGAAAAACTCATCCTGTGACTGTAAAATGACCTTGAGAGTTTTGAAAGGCGCTTATCAACGAAATGTATTATTATTATTATTATTAGTAGTAGTAGTAGTAGTAGTAGTATTTTATTATTATTATTATTTTATTCTGTGAAAATTAGCAAATTTCTTCATTGTGGGACGATTAAAGGCTTTCTGATAAAGTCAGAAAGGATCATTTGTATTGTTTTGGTAGTGAACACAGCAGACTTAATTCCTGACCAATTGGCTTCCAATTCAGCACACATAGTCTTCAATCTTCCATGTGGAGGATCGAAGCGTGCAAAACACCTTTATGATTCTTATATAATTGTAAATATGATTCACAATATACAATTTATGTGTACTGCTTGATTAAAACCAGTAAATGGCATGTGCAGTGGAGTCAAATGAGTGAAAAATACCACAAATTTAAAGCCTGTAGAACCTCAAAGCAGTTTCTGAAGAAAATATTCCCTGACATTGGCGGTGAGACTCAGCGTGTCAGCACGCTGAGCGCAAGCCGTGGTCCAATTTCCCTTCATTCGGTGCAACTGCAGAAGTGGGGGTGGGGCGTGGTTGAGAGAGAGAGAGAGAGAGAGAGAGAGAGAGAGAGATCCCTTTTAAAGAAAACACACGTACACACACATTGAACCCCCTGCATCATCAGCTGTGTCCAGTAAACCCCCCCCCCCACTACCCCCCATCCCTTCGTTTCCCACCTCCCCCTTCAATGAATATGGGAGGTGCTTGCGCATCATCTCGGGCAGTCTGCCATTTTATTGTTTTGGGAAAAGGAGGGGGGAGGAGGACCAGGTTTTTTTTCCGTCTCTTTCTCCTGCGCACGTGCTCGGATGCGGACCTTGGCGACGGACACCCCTGCCCCCCTTCGCTTCCTTTTCGTCCTCCTCCTCCTTGGGCCGTTCCTGCAAAAGAGCGTCGCTGGTAAAAGCCAGTTTGAGTTGACCGCGATGCTGCATGCCGATGCGAGGATGTTGTTGCCGGGAGATGACGATGCTGTCGTGTGTGTGCGCGCGCGCGCGTGTGTGCGTGTGCGTGCGCGCATGTACGTGTGTGTGTGTGTGTGTGTGTGTGTGTGTGTGCGTGCGTGCGTGTGCGTGTGTGTGTGTGTGTGTGTGTGTGTGTGTGTGTGTGTGTGTGTGTGTATATTGTGTATATATATATATATATACATACACATGTATTCCTATTGTTATTTTATGGTTTAATAGAAGATATCCCATTATTTTTATGATCTGATGATTTTTTTTTTCCAATCCACTTATCTATCCTTAAAAGGGCAGTGGGGTTTGCTGGAGCCTATCCCAGCTGTTCCTGATTAGTAGGCGAGGGACACCCTGAACTGGTTGCCAGCCATTTGCAAAGCTTCAAAAACAAACAGTACATATTTCAAAAACCATCTGCGCACATGCTGACACCAAGGGACAATTTAGAGTGCTCCATTAACTTGACACGCATGTTTTTGGAATATAGGAGGAAATATTTATAAATGTATATATGTGTGTATGTATTTCTATGTAATTATTTTGGGTTGTGGTTTTTTTTTTTCATTGTTTTTTTTATGGGGTGAGGGGTGTTACGTCCACTTTAAGCAGATCCGTTTTGTTTGTTGTTGTTTTTTTTTATCAGTACTAGAATGCTCCCATTGGTTCAGGACCTCCAAACGTATTGGTTTAAAACAATGGATTGATTGATTCCGATTTTAAAGCTCTTTGTTTTTGCCCCCCAGCTGGGCAACTGGGTGAGCGAGAAGATGCTGATGGCAAGAGACGGAAACTGCGATGACATGCAGAAGCTTCACAAGAAATGGCTCAAGCACCAGGCCTTCATGGCAGAACTCGCACAGAACAAAGAGTGGCTGGACAAGATTGAGATGGTGAGTCCATTTATTTTGTTGTGCTATCCTTATGCCCTCATTCAAAACAAACAGCATATCATACACTGTCGTGGCCGGGGGGCGGGGGGCAGTAACCCATGGCTCGAGAGCCTCATGAGGCTGTTTTCCGTTTCATGCATAGTTATTTCGGCAGAAATCGTGTGAAATGTTTTTGTTGATGCTTTCAACCACGTATTTCTTCCAACATTAATGCATCATCATTTTCCTCGTCCCTAGCAACATATAATGCATGGCTATTTTTGGTGTGATCCTATAAACAGATTTTTGTAATCTTTTGCTTTATTGGTTGTCATCTTGGATGCTTATTTCACTTCATAAAATCAGTTCAAAAGCTTTTTTCCCCTTTCAACGCAGTGTGTCATGCATAGTCTGGGTTACTTCAGCAAAATATTACAAATAGCTCTGCGGTGACCTTTTCCTTTTGCTGTCAATGGTTATTTTCAGAATCAGAAAGCCTTTAAAGGACAACCGACGTCACTTTTTTGTTTTTTAAGTGACATCAGAAAAACGTTTTATGGCATCTAAAATACCCAAAACACACAGTATGATATCTTTATTCAAATGCAAAACACAAATAAAAATGACTTAAAGTGTCCAAGGACCGCTAGAATGCGTCTTTTTTACGGTCAGGGGCGGTCCTTTAGTGATGTCACGTACGGACTCGTCACCAACTCAAAAACAAGACTTCCGGAATATTCAGCACGAGTCTTAAAACGTAAAACATAGCTGTATGCGGTGGAATCTTATTAAAATACGCTCAGTAGAAGTCATTTGAAGCCATTTTACAAATTATGGACACAACTTGTCCCGAGACGTCGGTTATCCTTTAATTGTCCCACAGTGGGGAAATTTGCAATCTACAGGAGCAAAATTGAAAGGGGCGGGGAATCGGGGTTAAAAAGGAAAAAAAAGCATTGCATGTACAAAAAAAATGACAGAAGACTGAACTTTTCTTATTTTTGTTCAAAATCAAACCTTTTTCTGGTGACGTATCATTTTCAAATTTTATCTGTCTTTCATCATCTTCTTTAGTTGTCTCTGTCATGTGCTGCACGATTTTGGGCGAAACATGACAAACTGCAGCCTTTTCTCAGCTTCTTTTAATTTTGTAGTTTTGTCACATCCTTCTACACCTTGCATACTATCTTCATTTATAAGCTGCATTACATGCACAGTCAGTGCTACATTGGGGTGACTTACAAATGACCCACTATTTGTGCTCATCTCTGTGATTGCGCTTTCATCATTTTATTGCCTTCCACATTATCATCTAACCCCATTTGTGCTAATTTGGAAGGAATCATGCTGTTCCCATCCATCATCAAAATTAAAGAGATGCCATTTAATGCTAACTGTTGCTATTGCTATGTCAGATGGATTGTAGCAAGCATTTCTTTCCTGAGTACGTATTTGGCACTACATGAGCATCATTAAAACCACTCCATATAACTCAATCCTAATGCTGTTGGAATCAAACAGGTGACTGGGCCCTTGTGAGGCATATGTTGAAAACGAAAAGGAGGTCACTCATGCGCTTACCCGTGCACTGCATCAAGCTTTCCCCTGCAGTATTCCGTGAGTGGGTATGGCTGAAACTCAACTCCTCCTCTGGGAGAACAGAGAGAACGGCCGGCGTACCAATCATAACTTAATATCACAAGTCGTTGTCATGTTGACAGCCAAAAAGTATAAAATATACGCTTTATCCTTTGAGCGTCGACTGTTGTTAATGTACTTGAAGAGCTCTTCAAACACTGAGGAAAGGGTTGTCCTGATTAAAGGACTGCCGTTTCGACGTGAGTGGTGTTTTTCTTTTTTTGATGTACTGATTGCATCGCCTCTAAGTGCATGTAGACTACTTTTGACCTCAATGATGACGCACACAAAAAATGCTTTGAAGACAAGTGATGCCTCGACGGGCTTGGGAGTCTACTTTCCAGTTTGAATGTCGGGTTAGTTATGTTGGTTGATGACAAACAGTAGTCTTATTTGGATCACATTCTACATTAACTAGCTGTGGGTGTTGTTTATTCAGACCTGACAAGTTTGAGTGATGGTAATAGTATTCTAGGAGTGACAGTGGTATGAGTAGTAATAGTGTGGTAGGAGCATTGTTTTTCCTGGTGGTGTGTCATAGTAGTTAGTAGCGAGTATTGCTTCCACATGGCAAGCCAGGATGTCGAATGAATGACTGTCGGGTTTCCCCCACGCTCTGGAGTAAATATTGATAAGCTAGCAGATTTGAAGGCTAGCAGATGCCTGTCGCAGTGACAGACTGACTGTACGTCTTAGCTTCTGTCAGACGACTTTGTTCAGTGCTTCCCATCTGTGCGCCGTGCATCTTTTATGCAATGAATACACAACATTGGTGATTAGTTCCGTTTCCTCGTAAACGGTTGTATGTCTGTGGTCACAAGGATGTTAATTGTTAGCGTGAGTGATATCACCTCCCACATGAGACAGAAAATCACATATGCCGAATTTTTGTTCATCATCTTACATGTAAGGAATAAACCAGAAAGACAACTGATGTTGTTTTCCAAATAAACAATTTTGAATGTTTATGACAACCTTGACAAGTGTTTATGTTAATTACACGTTATTGGCTGAATTTCGATCTGTATCTCTTCCCTTTCTTGCAAGTGAGATATAACACTACCAGAATTCATCTAGCTATGTGCATTACAATAAATATAGAAAATATTTACTGAGTCTACTGTGTGGGCATGCCTGTGAGCAAATGTGGTTGCTTCAGCCCACGCGGTGCGACTACACTCACAAGACACATTTAAACAACAATTTCACATCTCAGTGCTGCATTATTGCTGCTTTTCAGGCCAATAACAGGCCATAAGAATAGGGATATCCGTGAGCTTTAATACTATGGTTTTTCGTGACTATCTGGATGACAGGTGTCAAAGTCAAGGCCTGGGGGCCAAATCTGGCCCGCCACATCATTATATTTGGCCCGTGAAAGCAAATCATACTTGTTAAATTCCATGATGCATGCTAAAGTCCGAATCAAAATGTATTTTTTTTTCCATGTAAGCCACAATAAAAGTCATATTTTTTTACTTCAAATTTGAAAAGTTTGAAAAATTCATTCATTTGTTGTGCGCTCTAAATGTAATATTTGGAGGGGATTAAACATTCTAATGGCTTCCCCAAATTCATAATGGCCCCGAGAGAAAACTGCAATGTAACTACAATGTGGCCGATGGCAAAAAAATGAATTTGAGGCATGATCATCATCAGCCACAAGATTTTAAGGTAATTTTTAAGAAGAATTAAATGGTGCGTAAACACAATAAACATGGTTGAGATGAGAGAAAGGAAAAATTGTCTCAGGAGATTTGAAAGAAGATTTGAGGCAAATTTTAGTGGTAAAGGCTGGAAGATGAGTGTCAGAAAGCCTGGTCTCAGAATCAGAATCAGAATACCTTTATTCGTCCCGCAATGGGGAAATTTGCAGTCCACAGCAGCAATTGAAGAGGGATGGGGTTGGGGTGGGAGTGAAAGGATAGAAAACAAGATATTCTAAGCATAACAAAATAAAAATATCAACTGTATACTGTGCAAATTAGATTGCAAAAACCGTTCTTACAACAGGATAGTTTTTTTTTTTTTTTTTTTTTTTCACATGTGATCATTGGGAATTGTGAAGCCTGACAGCAGTCGTGATCTTCATTGTTCTTACAACAGGATATTGACAAAAGGCACACAAGGAAAAACAGTCAAAAACACTTGGGGGCTTAACAGTGGACACTTTTCTTTTTGTAAATCCAGATTTTTTTCTAAACTGTTCTTGTTTTAACAATTTGATATCATAATGAATATAATTTTTTTTTTTATACAACATAAAACATTTCTTCAAAGATTATGATTTCTTTCCGTTGTGATGTTACCCTTGCTACTGGTGAAAAGGGTACAAATAGGGAATAACATTTGGCTGGGGGATGGGAAGGAGCAGGTGCTTTGGTGTGTGTGTGTGCGTGTCTGTGGGAAATGCAATGGTACATTGTCTACACTCCCTTCCCCCTCAATTACCATGGTCTCTTCTTTTCATCTGCAGCTCCCCATCACAGACAGATATACTCTCACATATGGTGACACTCTGTCTATCTGTGTTGTCTTTGTCTCTCATAATCCGACATAACACATATGTTGTGTTGCTGACATGTACTATCGGGGTCCCACAGGAGGGCCAACACTTGATCCTGGAGAAGCCTGAGCTCAGCCCACTGGTGCAACAGAAATTGGAGGAAATTCGCCAGTGCTGGCTCGACCTGGAGAGCACCACGCAAGCCAGGGCCCAACAGCTCTTTCAGTCCAACAAGGCCGACCTGCTGTCTCAGAGCTACCGCAGCCTGGACCAGAGGCTGGGGCAGATGGAGGGCCAGCTGGCCTACGTGGATTGTGGCCACGACCTGGCCACCGTCAACAGGCAGCTGAAGAAATTGCAGGTTGCGTCTCCTCTTGCATACGCGAAACACCTCCTAACCGATTTATCCGCCTACCTACCCTACCCCACCACACCTACTCGCCTATCTACCCATGCACCTACCTGGTCTTCTTCATTCTTGTACATTCAGAACATGGAGTACCAGATGGAGGAATGGTACCAGGAGGTTAGCGATCTGCAGGCTCAGACGTCCGCTGTGCCGCAACAGACACGAGCCAAGGAGACGGTGGCCGAGCAGCAGGCAGCGGTCGAGGCTCGCATGGTGCGCCTGATCGAACCTCTAAAGGAGCGCAGGCGACTGCTGCTAGCCTCCAAGGAGGTGCACCAGGTGGGACGAGACCTGGAGGATGAGATGGTGAGTATCGTCTACGATGCGCGACTATAAAAAAACAATCATACTGTTTACAATTACGTCTCTGGCTCTTCATGTGCGCTTGTGTGAGAATGCCTGACTTGTCATTGCGTTTTGCAGTTGTGGGTGCAGGAGCGCCTCCCACAGGCCATGAGTCAGGAACATGGTTCCTCCCTGCAGTCGGTTCAGCAGCTCATGAAGAAGAATCAGGTGGGGCCATAAGAATCTCCCCATTCAAATAAATTAAATGTGGCCTTTGAATGAAAAGGTTTGGCCACACCTGCTCCAATGCATCCTTACCCTCTTTTCCTACAGACTCTCCAAAAGGAGCTTCAGGGTCACCTGAGCCGCGTGGAGGAGGTCTTGGAGCGTGCAGCTATCTTCGCTTCGGTCCGCAGCCCCGAGGCAAATGCTGTCCATTTGGGTCACGAGCAACTGTCCCAGCTCTGGGCGCTGCTCTGGGCCGAAACGGAACGTCGGCAGCTGGTGCTGGATGCCATGTACCAGGCGCAGCAGTACTATTTTGACACGGCCGAGGTGGAGGCCTGGCTCAGTGAGCAGGAGCTGCACATGATGAATGAGGAGAAAGGGAAGGTGAGAAAAAAACGTGTATTTTCGGGATGCACAACAACCTTACACAACCCGACGTGATCTGGAAATTCCATAAAAGGTCACATTTATTGAAGCATGAAAATTATTTTCACGAGTGCTTTTGTAAAACGTCTTCCTTTCGCCTCACCGTTGTCTTCTCCTTTTCAGGATGAGCCAAGTACCTTGCAACTGCTGAAGAAGCACCTGGTCCTGGAACAGACCGTCGAGGACTATGCAGAGACCATCGGACTGCTGTCTCAGCAGTGTCGGCAGCTGCTGGAGATGGGTCACCCTGACTGGTTAGCGAACAAACACACAATGCAATCTATAGACTTTTTGGACAAAATCAAAGACTTTTGAGATCATCTGAAGCATGAGAAGAAATGTTTTCAGTCCATCACGGCTCTGTTAACCAAATGGAGACTCTGTAAAGACCAACTGAATCAGCCTGAGATTCTTCAAAGCCTTTTGAGATCACTTGTAGCATTTTTTGATACTGTTTGGTCTAAAGAGACAATCCGCAATCAATGTGCAATCAATGTTTGATTGAACCGAGTCTTCAGAGACATTTTGAACCAACACCAAGAAGGTCTATACTTTTTGGAATAAATATCCAATATATTTTTCTTACATCAATGACACTTGGATCCACAAAAAAACAGACTCTGTTGTATTCTGTTTCTGGCACAGTGAGAAAATCAGTAAGAGTCAGTCGCAGGTGGATCGCTTGTACGTTTCGCTGAAGGATCTGGTGGAGGAGCGCAAGAGCCGCCTGGAACAGCAATACTGGCTCTACCAGCTCAACCGCGAGGTGGATGAGCTGGAGCAATGGATCGCTCAGAGGGAAGTGGTTGCTAGTTCACCCGAGCTGGGACAGGACTTTGAGCATGTCAGCGTAAGTTCTGAGCTATGAAAGAAGACCTAACAAAGTTAATTTAAATGGCCAATTGCGCTGAAAAACTTTACATTGGTACAGTGTCTAAAATGCTGTTGAGTGATTATTAGGGTGATTTAAAGGAGAACCTAAACATGACAGTTGCACTGCTACTCATAACTTAGAAGGTTCTCCAATATTGACAAAATAATAATGTCTTTTTTTTCCTTTTTTAGTTGCTCCAGGAGAAATTTACAGAGTTTGCATCCGAGACAGGCAGCGTGGGTCAGGAACGTGTGACAGCTGTCAATCAAATGGTGGACGAACTTATCGATTACGGCCATGCTGAGGCTGCCGTCATCGCCGAGTGGAAGGACGGCGTCAACGAATCATGGGCTGAACTGCTGGAGTTGATAGAGACACGAGCACAGATGCTTGCTGCCTCCCACCAGCTGCACAAATTCTTCGCCGACTGCCGAGAGGTGAGCTCGTAGCGGCAATTAGGTGGTAGGAAAAATACAAAACATTGAGCTAGGATGACGGGAACCAAAATATACTGGCATACACCATCGAGAATATCAATAAGAGTCCAAAATATTGTACACGGGATGTCCTTCAAAAGTCTTGAGAAGTATATCAAAGTTAATAATAATAATTCACTTATAGGAGCCTTTTATACGTCTCAAGGTCACTTTACAGTCCCAGGATGAGTTTTTCTGTGGGTGAGCAGCGGCAGCCACATGCGCCAGTGTTCACTCAACACACAATAACTCAAATAGATAGAAAGCTAGCTTGTTAGCTAATAGATAGCTACCTAGTTAGCCAGATAGTTAGCTAATAGATCGCTAATAGATGGCTAGCTAGATAGCCAGCGAGTTAGCTAGATAGCTAATAATAATAATAATACATTTTATTTCCAAGCGCCTTTCAAAACTGTCATGGAGTAAGAAAGTTTTTTTCTGCGGGTGAGCAGCGGCAGCCATTTGCGCCAGTGTGACTTGAATTTTGAAAGGTGCTTATAAATGACATTTATTATTATTATTATTATGCTAACAATTATAGGCATTTCCTATAGGGGTTGGACGTAAAGGAACTTTTGCTAACATGGTTTTCAGGTTTTGTCTCAGATTGAGGACAAGCACCGCAGGTTACCGGAGGTGCGCATCCGTCAGAGCAGTACGGCCAACACTGGCACGCTGCAAAGGCTTCTGCATGGCTTCGAGCAGGATATCCAGCTCCTGGTCACTCAGGTACAGCATATAAAACGTTTTCTCTAAAAGGTCATGATTCTTCCCTCTCTTTGATAGTCTTCTCACGCAATTGTGATCCATCAGGTGCGTCAACTGCAAGAAAATGCAGCCCAGTTGAGGACGGTATATGCTGGTGAGAAAGCGGAAGCCATTGCTTGCCGAGAGCACCAAGTCATGCAATGCTGGAAAGAGCTGCTCACCTCCTGTGAGGAGTGTCGGCTACAGATCACCACCGAGACAGACAAGCTCAGATTCTTGGGCCTTGCTCGCGATCAGATCATGTGGATGGACTCCATCTTCTGCCAGATCAACACGGGGGAGAAGCCGCGGTATGCATGCAGTACACTTCTTGTGCTTGGATCATTTCAATACAAGGTTCTGGTTGCTCCCATTGGGACTGTTGCTGTCCTTATGTATATTTCCAATGTGTCATCATGTGATGTTTAGGGATGTATCATCTGTGGAGGTTCTGATGAACTATCACCAGAGTCTGAGGAACGAGGTGGATGCCCGGAGTCAGAGTGTGATGGAATGTATCGATATGGGAAAGATGCTGCTGGCGGCGAGGAACCCTGCAGCTCACCAGGTCACTTTACTAATTTGTTAATGTATTGCAACGGTGTTTCCCAATTGTTATTGCATCAAGACACATATTTTATATTACAGTAATATCACAGCATCACTACAATACTTTGTTGTATTTCTTTTTTTTTTTGGTTGAGATTTAAAGGACAACGGACGTCTCCGGACAAGTTGTGTCCATAATTTGTAAAATAGCTTCAAATGACTTCTACTGAGCGTATTTTACAAAGATTCCACCGCATATAGCTATATTTTACGTTTTAAGACTCGCGCTGAATATTCAGGAAGTGTTGTTTTTGAGTTGGTGACGAGTCCGTACGTGACGTCACTGAAGGAACGCCCCTGACCGAAAAAAAAGGACACATTGTAGCAGTCCTTCCATCACGTCAATGCTTGTTTGGTCTGAAAACCTCATGTTGCACCAGAAAGAGCCAGAAGAGGGCGTCCAAGCTCCATAGAAGGAATTTATCAGCCTGTGGAAACGGGCTGATTAATTCCTCCCAGAAGGTCGCCATTTTCTGCCTCTTTTTGGGTGAGACATTTCCCCCCAATGTTGCCTCATAATGGCACGGAATAAATTCTTTAATCGATTGCAAACATGTATGCTTTCCTCTTCAGAACTATTTGAATCATATTCATAACTGGATGTGTAATAAGAAAGCATATTCTCCGAATCTGAAGCCATTGTTTGGATTCTCCAGCAAGGCAAGACGTCTTGGCGTGACGTCACGAACTGGGGGCGGGACTTTCTGAAAATGCCCAATTCGCAGCTCAATTTTTTGCAGATTTTGGACACTTCATTTTAATTGGTGTTTTGCATTTGACTAAAAATATCATACTGCGTGTTTTGGGTATTTTAAATGCTATAAAACGTTTTTCTGATGTCAGTTAGGAAACAAAAAAGTGACGTTGGTTGTCCTTTAAAATTTGACTCCCAAGCGAGCGAAGTGGGAAAAAAATTAGGTTGCAGTCCCTGTGACACTTTCAAATGTTTTTTTGACAGTTAAATACTGAACTGCAAACTGAAAACACTCGCAAAGAGCATGGAGAAGACATTAGTTTAGTCAACTGTGTAGCAGGTGACCAATGAATAATGGAATCTTTACCTTGTCCCTTATGTTTTTATACTTTGGGACATTTTTCTCAATAACGTGGTTCAAACATGTAAGAAAAATAACAATAAACAAATGCAACTAACTCATTCACTGCCATTCCCGAATTTATTCCGCAATTGAAAGGCATGACTTGGAGCGCCATTCCCGAATTTGTTTAGGTTTTGTTTTTTTTTCTTGCAGGGGGCACAAATCAAGCTCTGGTCAGAGCTTTTGCCTTTTGTACAGCCGCCCCACTCCCATTTCAGATAACAAATAAGATTGAATTAAAATTTTCTGATGAAAGGAGAGAGTCTAATGTTTTTTAAGGTACATTGAATGTTTATGTAGTCCTAAAACTCAATATTCTATGCGTCCTGCAATTTGAGTGAAAATGAAAAAACAGGCACTGGACTGGACATATTTTTGCTCCTCGTCTCGCAGTGAATGAGTTAAAAACTTGGAGTTATTATTTTAGGCTGAAATAGATTGATGACAACAAAGTAAACTTATAGTAAATATTGCACGGTGCAGTATGACAACATAGCATGACGTCGTACCACTTCATCATCATCACATGATACCAGTGCGAAGTAAAATAACACATAATGACAAACTGTGACTTAGTCCCGTGTTGGTGGTGAGTGCAACCTCTCACCTAATGATCATTATGATGATAACGATGATAACGTTTGACATTTTGTGAGTGCAGATCAAGGAGAAGCTGGACGAGGTTGTCGCTAAGCAACACGAGCTGTCTGTAAAGTGGGACAAGCATTGGGAGGCCCTGCAGCAACGTACGCAAATACACATCCACAAGTAGAGTATATTATGGAAAGACGATTGAACATTTATTCAATATAACAAATAATGTTTTTTACTCTACTGCATCAGTTTTTGCATACTGGTAGAACAACACTAGCATGCAAATAGGACATCTTACTAATGAGGAAAAATGACATCTGGACACTAAAAGTATGACTGGTTAACTCATTCACTGCCAGACATTTGCAAAAATGTATCCACTCCAGTCCTTTTCACTCAAATTCCAGGACCCACAGAATATTGAGTTTTAGGACTACATAAACATTCAATGCAGCGTAAGAAACCTGAAACTCCCTTCTTTCATTAGAAATAAAAGTTAATTCCTAGCTCATTTGGTTCTGGTGTAATATGGGGTGTAAGTGGGGGCGCCTGTACAAAAGACAAATGGTGCCCCCTGGTCGAACCAGCGCGTTATCTGCACCCCCCCACCCCCCGTAAGAAAAAACAAAACCCGAACAAATTCGGGAATGGCGCTCCACGTCATATTTTCAATTCCCGAATAAATTCAGGAATGGCAGTGAATGAGTTAAACTCTAGATGTTACCTAGTCTAATTTTTGTAACATCATTAGTCATAGTCCTGTATATGATAACTGTCCATGTGAAGCGCTTTGTTACAGCTTCAGCTGTTGTTAAAGGACAACCGACGTCTCCGGACAAGTTGTGTCCATAATTTGTAAAATGGCTTCAAATGACTTCTACTGGGCGTATTTTAATAAGATTCCACCGCATATCGCTATATTTTACGTTTTAAGACTCGCGCTGAATATTCAGGAAGTCTTGTTTTTGAGTTGGTGACGAGTCCTCACGTGACGTCAGAAAAGGACCGCCTCCTGACCGTAAAAAAAGACGCATTGTAGCGTCTTTCCATCACGTCAATGTATTTTGCTGTACTGTTCTTTTTGAAACCCTTGTGTTACATCCAAAAGCCGCCAGCAGAGGGAGTCCAAGCTCCATGCAAGGAATGTATCAGCCTGTGGAAACGGGCTGATACATTCCTCACAGGAGCTGGTCGCCATTTTTCTGCCTCTTTTGTGGGACGTTACATTGCAGTCCAGATGCCTCAAAATGACGCGGAAGGCCTTCTTTAATCGATGGCAAACATGTATGCTTTCCTCTTCAGAACTATTTGAATCATATGTGTAACAAGAAAGCATATTATCCGAATCTGAAGCCATTGTTTTTATTCTCCAGCAATGCAAGACGTCTTGGCGTGACGTCAGGAACTGGGGGCGGGACTTTCTGAAAATGCCCAATTTTTTGCAGATTTTGGACACCAAGTCATTTTTATTGGTGTTTTGCATTTGACTAAAAATATCATACTGCGTGTTTTGGGTATTTTAGATGCTATAAAACGTTTTTCTGAGGTCAGTTAAAAAACAAAAAAGTGACGTTGTTTGCCCTTTAAAGCACTATATAAATCAATATGTATGTTTGTATACTATCGTGAGATAAATTGAGGACATGCCAGGCAATTTACACCAAACACGATAGAGTACAAGGGTGTCTAAATGTTGCCCGTGCAGTGCTGGAGGTTCACCAGTTTGCTCAGGAGGCGGTTGTGGCTGAGGCGTGGTTGGCGGCGCAGGAGCCCCTGATCAGCAGCAAAGAGCTGGGAGGCAGCGTGGATGAGGTGGAGCAGCTCATACGTAGACACGAAGCCTTCCGCAAAGCAGCCGCCACTTGGGAGGAACGATTCAGCTCACTGAGACGGATTACCACGGTACGGTTCTGCTTGTCCTGAATATAGACCAGTTCCGAGTTTTTCAAAATTAAAGGCGTCATTTCGAATTTATGTTTGAAGTCAAAATTTTACTTTCATGTTTTGGTTTTATCAGAATCAGAATCAGAAAGCCTTTGATAGTCCCACAATGGGGACATTTGCAATCTATAGCAGCAAATTTGAAAGGGGTGGAGCAAGATAAAAACAATGCATAGAAATACAATCCATAAACAAAATAGTACAACGGAAAGGGATTTAAAAAGGGTTAGGAGCTGCTATCGAGGCACCTGCATAGGGGGCGCCATGACGGGGGAAGCTTTCACAACAGCTGCAGCTGTAACAAAGCACTTCACATCATAGTCAACACAAAGCAAAATAATAAACACAACAAGAACATAAAAACATGGACAGTTGTGCAATCTTAACGACTTTCCCCGTGTACTCTACAATATTTGAGTACAAGACAAGCACTTTATTACATGAAGCAGTTCTAGATGAAAAAGGAGAGGATGAAAGCCTCCTTTTCACCAGTGGATCAGACGAAGAAGCAATGTTTCAAGCCTAAGATTTTCTTTTTAATGATTAGGAGACTCAAGTTAGGGTTAGGGCAAGACTGTTGTATTCCTAGTAGATGATGAGGTGTTTGTGTCATTTGTCCAGGTGGAGAAACTGAAAGCCGAGCAAAGCAAACAACCGGCAACGCCTCTGCTGGGCCGTAAAGTCTTCCTTGACCCCCAGGATGCATCCCCAGCTCCCCCTACAAGCCTCCCCCACCTGCCCCTCTCACCTGTCATGAGACAGACCATCTATGAGCAGAATGAAGCCAGCGCGCCGCCCTCCCCGTCACCCGCTACACCGACGCCATCCCCTTCGGGTGTCCGATACCCTGTCCATCCCGCCCATTCGTCCATCCTGTCCGTGGCCACGGCCGCCATGTTGGTCTCGGCCAATCAGGAGCGAGAAAGCAGCAGGAAGGTGGGACACATTCAACCCCAGGTGAGAATACTTGGGTTGACGACCCTATCCCACTGAAGATCCAAGTTACTTTTTATTTCCTTTGACTTTTTGTTTTTCCAGATTCAATTACTTTTCATGTCTTTTTAGAGTGGCTTTCCTATTTAAGAATTATTATTATTAATATTAATATTAATATTAATATTAATATTATTAGCTAACTAGCTGGCTATCTATATAGCTATCTATTAGCTGGCTAGCTACCCGGCTATCTATGTAGCTCACAAGTTTGAACTGTCTCTGTATATACCCTGACTTACCTTTATTTTCCATTAGTTTCTAAAAATGTTTTTTCAACAATTTTCTTTCTTTTTTGATCATTTGATGAATTCTTGATAAACGTTTCTTCAGCTGGAAGTGGATGCCAAGCCATCGCCATACCTCCGCCAACCCAAAATCAAACACCTGGATGACGCTGTGACGCCCCTTCTTGTCGCCAGCCGGCTGGAAAAGGTTCGGGAGAAAGGCAGGGAGATGATCACGGAGAGAGCCGAGGTAGCCGTGATGGCCGAGGTGGTCCTCCAGGAGCCTAACCGGGACCGGCACCATGGAGGGCCAAAGACCTTGAGGACTAACGCTGAGCCTCAGGTCCATACTCAGACTGTGCAGCCTGAATGTCAACTATCTGCCGAGCAGTTGATCCGGGCCCGCAAGAACGAGCTTCCTCAGGAGGTTTGGAGGGAACACGCCGAGCGGCGGGAGCGGCGGACCCTGGAGAGGCAGACATCCAGCGAACAGGAAGGACATGGAAGCCACGAGGGCCGGAGAAGGGAGCGAGACCGGCACCGGCTTGAGAGGCAGGAATCCAGCGAGCACGACACTGGCAAGGAACATTCTGACAGACGCTCAGGAGGAGGGTGAGATGTTTGATATTTAAAGACAATGATAATAATAAGATAATAATACATTTCATTCATAAGCGCCTTTTAAAACTCTCTTTACAGTCACAGGATAAGTTTTTTTCTGTGGGTGAGCAGCACTCAACCCCAAATAACTCAAATGGATAGAAAGCTAGCTAGCTACCTCTCATAGATAACTAATATATGGCTAATAAATAGCTACCCAGATAGCCAGGTAGCTAGCTAGCTAATAGATAGATAGCTAGATAGCCAGCTAGTTAGCTAGATAGCTAATAATAATAATAATAATAATACATTTTATCTGTCAGCGCCTTTCAAAATGGTCACGGAATAAGAACATTTTTATTTTTTTACATTTTTATTAACTAGCTAGCTAATAAATAGCTAATAGATAGCTACTGTACCTAGATACCTAGCCAGCTACAATGCTTCTCTTCAGTCACTTTTCCACCACCCAGCTGTCAATTTCCAAAAATTCATTTGTGAGGGTTCCTTCAAAGAGCTGTTATTACTAAAATCAAATCCATACTTAATCTCCCTATCATTTTCAGAATCAGAAAGCCTTTACTAGTCCCACAATGGAGACATTTTCAATCTACAACAGCAAAATTGAAAGGGGGTGTGAAACGATAAAGACAAAATATTCTATGCATAACAAAGTATTCTATGCATTTTATTTTATTACATACTATACACATAATTTATCTTAAAGACAGAAGATATGATCTATGGATTTTTGTCTTTGGCTCATGACTATATTCATTACCCCAAAACAATAGTAGCCATCTTGTGCTTTGCTTTGCCTTTTTTTTCACCACAGCGAAAGGAGAGCCACCATGGCTGACATAGTGGAGCAGCTTCAAGAGAGAGAAGCAGCACAGGTTGGCAATGTACATACTTTAAACGCCATGCTTTCCAGAAAAAGTCACGGGCTATGTTTGGAATCAATCCATGTCCATAATCTGGAGCACAATTTGTCATTTTGTACTGCTGTTTGAATGCGTAGACATAAATTAGCACCTGAGTCCAACAATGCATCTTGAATAGTACATTAGGTTCACTCGAAAAGCGATACAGTATATCCCATAAAGAATCCTGTGATATTGTTTGATATATGACACAAGATACGATACATTTTTGCGTTGTGATGCAAAAATACTGACGAACAGAGTTGGGGATGAGTGAATCTCCGAACCCAGCTATGTGCATTCATTTAAATGTAAATCTACCTGATTTACCCCTCGCCAGGCCCGAGGCGAGGTTTCCAACATGCCAAACGGTCTACCAGAAAAGTCTTCCCGTCCTGACCGGCCTCGTGCTCGGGACAGACCCAAACCACGCCGCCGGCCGCGACCGAAAGAATCGGGAGAGACCACACGGCGTTCTCGCTCGGCTCCAGCTCAGAGTGGACCCGCGACCCCCCAGCCACCCAGACACAGTGCCCACCATGAGGGTTTCCTCTTCCGCAAACTAGACATCGAGAGCCTAAAGAAAAGCACCAACAGGTGGGTCTTCTGGGTCCTGATACAATCCAAGACATGTCTGACAATACTCATAGCGGTTCATCAGAGGTGGTCTGACACACCAAACTTATCCAGCAGAAAAGGAATTATCAAAAGACTTGAAATGTCTTCTAAAATGGCCCAGGAGACTCTCAAACTGGTCCAAAAAGTCTCCAAAGACTCTCATGTTTCAGAAGACTCTTAGACCAACCAAAGCACTTGTTTCACTTCTCTTGAGAATCGTTGATCCTAAAAGTCCTTTAAGATTTAAATTGTTCTCAGGAGAGTCCTCCGTTGGTCCACTGTCCAAAGATTTTTCATTTGGTCCAGAAACTACTTAACTCTTTCATAAAGTCTGATCCACTCAGTTATTTTGTGATTGGTGTTGACGTGACGCAAAATGTGTGTAACCTCAATTAAGAATTTTCACTATTTAATGTTGCACTGAAAATATTTACCCTTCTACCTCTGGATTGTCAGAATTTATTTTTGAGATGATAAAAAGGGTCCTTTTGATATACCTTTGTCTATGTTTAGTGTTTAATATAAAAATTAGTATTATATATTAAACTTGTATCTGTATGTAGTTGTGACTTATATTTCCATATATAGGTTACATCCGAGTTACGATCGGGTTTCGTTCCGACAAAATCGTCATAACTCAAATGGTCGTAAATCGAAATCCATTCAAAATGGTCGACGTGACGTTTACACGACAGGATAGTGTACAATGTCAATTATATACCAAACTGTTTACAGTTCATTTATAAATTGTCTAACTTTTAGTGTCATTGTTATCGTTTTACATTTCGTCTTATTGATTTTAATTACTGTATAACTGTACCTGTTATGTATACAGCTCTTTACTGTACAGTTCATTTATAAATGTTATACTTAACCCTGCTCTTCCTGCTAACGGCCAGAATAGGTCGCCTGACACACACGCTCTGACTCAGGCGGACGCCGAAGGAAAAAAGCAGTGTATCACAGGAGATGTTGCCGATAATATCTGCACTGTATAACTACTGTATTGAGTGTCGTCACACATTGCTGTGCAAGTGTATGACATGCTGGCTGTCCAAAATTGTAGTATGCGTTGCCGGCTGCTCGCGCGTTGCAGTGCCAGGCGTAGAATTAAAAAAAAAAAAGGTCTGGCGGTTGTAAGTACGGGTGGTCGTGACTTGCGTCGGTCGTAACTCGGATGTTACCTGTACTATTGCACATGTATATACATTTTATCATGGATTGGTGGTACGTCTTTGCATATAACACTTAATATATTGTCTAATATAAAATGTAATATATGATTGTAGCTATTTATAATACAATACAATACATATTGATTTATATCGCGCTTTAACAACAGCTGAAGCTGCAACAAAGCGCCTAACACAGGGGTGTCAAAGTCATTTTTTGCCGCGGGCCACATTGTAGTTATGGTTTCTTCTCGAGGGCCGTTATGAATTTGGGGAACCCATTAGAATGTTTAAATCCCTTCAAATATTACATATGGAGCACACAGCAAATTAATGAATAACTCGTTTTCAAATCTGAAGTCAAGAATAATGACTTTTATTGTGGTTGACATCCAAAAATATGAAATTTTGGCTCAGATTTTAGCAATCATCATGGAATTTAACAAGTTTGATTTGCTTTCGTGGGCCGAAAAAAATTATGTGGCGGGCCGGATTTGGCCCGCGGGCCTTAACTTTGACACCTGTGGCCTAACATGACAGCTATCATATGCAGGAAATAAAGCAGTCACAGAGTTAGAAGAAAGTACCAGGGAGTGAAACCAAAATCAAGTTGGAATCATGCCCAGTCAAATGCCAAAGAATAAATATAAAATTATATATATTTTGCACTATATAAAAGCATATATTACATGTTATTTTTTTAGATTGCAATACAGGTATATGAAAAGCGGCATTCAATTTGCCGGGAGCCAGAGGCTGCTGCGTGTATATAATAAATGAATGTTAAATATAAAATACAGTAAAGTCTCGTTATATCGATATCGGATATATCGATAGTCCCGGTTATATCGATACTATTTCTATGCACGCACGGAGAAAATTACATGCAAACAGGGTCGGATATATCGATAGTCCCGGTTATATCGATATTTTTTCGGACTCCCTTGAATATCGATATAACGAGACTTTACTGTATATGGGGAAATGACATTGAACACTATTCTCACAATATATTACATATAATATGTATATAGCATAATAATAATAATAATAATAATAATAATAATAATAATACATGTAATTTCTAAGCGCCGTTCAAAATTCTCAAGGACACTTTACAGTCACAGGATTTTTTCGTGCGTGTGAGCAGCGGCAGCCATTCACATTCTTAACATCTATTGTCATTCTCAATCTACACTTTTGTATACTTATTTCAGGTTTGATTGTAAACTCCCACTTCTAGATAGTTTGTAGTTGATAGACACTTTTAAGCTGATAGGCTTGTTTGAAATGATGTCACACAGAGAGAAGTGGCTCGTCTCTCTCTCTCTCTCTCTCTCTCTCTCTCTCTCTCTCTCTCTCTCTCTCTCTCTCTCTCTCTCTCTCTCTCTCTCTCTCTCTATCTCTTTCTCTCTCTATCTATCTCTCTCTCTCTCACTCTCTCTCTGTCCCTCCCGCGTGCTTCTCTTTGTCTGTGGCCCCACTTCTCTTCCCCCATGCTTTTTCGGCTGCTGACCTTGGTCAGCAGTTAAAATCATGTGCCGTCCCAAAGATCAATAATATTTTTGTTTTTACTTTAGATTCCTACATCATTAATAAATTATCGATCAATTGACCTTAAGAGTTTTGAAAGGCGCTTATAAATGAAATGTATCATTTATTATTGTTGTTGTTTGATATCTATTTACTATCTGGCTGGCTATCTAGCTCGCTATCTATGAGCTGTCTGGCTAGCTAGCTAAATGACTAGCTGTCTATTAGCTAGCTAGCTTTCTATCTATTTGAGTTACTTCCGGGTTGAGTTAACGCTGGCGTGTGTGGCTGCCGCTGCTCACCTATAGCAAAACTAACTGTAAAGTGACCTTGAGAGTTTTGAAAGGCGCTTAGAAATGAAATGGATTATTATTATTACAGTTATGTATTGGAAAATATATTTGTTACGCAAGGATTTAAAGGATATTCAAGTGAAAAATCTCAACAACAAAAAAATTCAGACAGTATTTCAAGACTTATTAATCTCAAAAGTCTCTTTTGAGTGTTCTATTGCTCAACTTTCATTTAACCAAAATGTCATACTTTTTGCCTCAATCGTTGCCGCTGCCGCTGGCTGCCGTCGTGCTCCTCGTCACCTCTAAGGTAAGTCCGATTTAAGTTCCCCCCTGCTTCGCCCCAAAATGTATGTATTCCCCCTCCACCCTGCACGTGCCCTCTCCTCTCCTGTTGGTGTTCGTCTTGTATTGGTCTGCAGTGAGTTTTCTCCTCCCTTTTTGGTGTTGATCCTTCTCGCCCACCTACCTGTAAGATCAGGTGAGTGAGGTGTTAGCTTAGCAGCGGGTACTCTGCAGCCTCCATTAACTCTTCGCATCTCCTGCCCCTTTCCTCCCTTTTCATTCAACCCCCCCAACCCCCTCTGCGTTCCCAACCTCAGCAGGTCTTGGGTGAACCTGTACTGCATATTGCACAAAGGCGCGCTTGGCTTCTACAAGGATGCCAAGAACACCGCCACGGCATACAACAACGAGCCAATGCTCAACCTCGCCCACTGCCATTGTGATGTCACCAACGGATACAAGAAGAAGAAAAATGTCTTCACGCTCAAGTATGAGATAATTCTTGTACCCACATCTTATCTCGCAACTTCTGAACTTCTTATTGCCCATCAAAACAACTCCCAACTATAATATTCAGCTCAGAAAAAAACACCGAAAGACTCTTTAGTTGATCCAAATAGTCTTCCGTTGATCAAAATAGTCAACATTCCTTAGTAGATCTAAAAACATTCGTAAGACTCACAAGTTGATCTGAAAAGGACTGTATAGTTTATCTAAACAGGCTTTGGAGATTCTATGGTTAGTCTTCAAAGTTCCTAGAGACTCTTCTGTTGTGTCTGTCAATGAGGTACTTCAAGATTATCCGGGTGATCCAAAGAGTCTATCAAGGTCCTTTAGGCCAGGGGTGTTAACCCATTAGAATGTTTAAATCCCTTCAAATATTACATATAGAGCACACAGCAAATTAATGAATAACTCGTTTTCAAATCTGGAGTCAAGAATAATGACTTTTATTGTGGTTGACATCCAAAAATATGAAATTTTGGCTCAGATTTTAGCAATCGTCATGGAATTTAACAAGTTTGATTTGCTTTCGCGGGCCGAAAAAAATGATGTGGCGGGCCGGATTTGGCCCGCGGGCCTTGACTTTGACACCTGTGATCTAAAATATCCAAAACACGCAGGCTGATATTTTTAGTCAAATGCAAAACACCAATAAAAATGACTTAAAGTGTCCCAAAACTACTTCAAAATGACCTCGGAAATGGCGAGTTTCTGCCCCCTTGTTCGTGGTGTCACGGCAGGACGTCTTGCCTTGCTCTAAAATCTAAACAATGGCTTCAGATTCGGAGAAGATGCTTTCTTGTTACTCATCCAGTTATGAATATGATTCAAATAGTTCTGAAGAGGAAAGCATAAGTGTTTGCAATTGATTAAAAAAGTCCTTCCGGATCATTTTGAGGCGTCTGGACTCCAATGTAGCTCCCAGAAAATGCACAAGATGGCGCACAAGCTCTGTTGGAAATGGGCTGATTTGTCTGCTGGGAATTTGTGTCAACTAATATCAAATAGTAGTCTTGGTGCAATACACAACAATTCACTATTGTGTTATTTATGTGTTTTCCTTCTAATTTCGCCATCAACACGAAGTTTTCAGACCAAACAAAGTACCCAAAATGCATTGTGTGTCGCTCTCTCAGTCAGGGGCGTTCCTGACGTGACGTCACGTCAGTAAGCGTCACCAACTCGAAAACAAGACTTCCTGAATATTCAGCGCGAGTCTTAAAACGTAAAATATAGCTATTTGCCGTGGAATCTTTGGAAAATACGCTCAGTAGAAGTCATCTGAAGTGTTTTTTTAAATTATGGACACAACTTGTCCGAAGGTGTCGGTTGTCCTTTAAGGCTCTGCAGTCAGTTTTGAATCTGTATCAACAATTTTACCATTTGCTTCAAACCTAAAGAAAACTGATTCATCTCATGTGCTCGCAGGACGAAGGATGGGAGTGAGTTCTTATTCCACGCTAAAGACGAAGTGAGTCATTCTTTTGTTTAGTTTTTTTAATACGGCAACGGAACTCAACGGAAATTGACTGACTGGTTTATGTGCCGGTGTCAGGAGGACCTGAAGACGTGGGTGAGCACCATTGGCAGCAGCATCTCGGAACATGAGGAGAAGGCCAAGTGGGGCCTTCCACAAGCAACTACCTCATCCACCGATGAGGGCACGCGGCACGACGGCAGCAAGGCTGGCTCGGAGCGCGGCGGAGAGAAATCGGACCGAGCCGATAAGGCAGAAAAAGAGAAAGAACGGGACAAAGACAAAGCAGAGCGCTCAAACCGTGGTAAAAAGGTGCAAACCAAACGCTCAGAGAAGTCCAGTAAGAAAAAATGATGTCTTCTCACCGCCTCCCATGTGGACGCGCTTGGATGCAACGTGATGCAGGAAAGAAGAAATCATTAAACTGACTTCTCCTGCGTACGCGGTAACGCGGCCAACTGGCTGTGCAGGCAAGTGGAGCGGGAAGATGATTGCCGGTTGTCAGACAGAATATCAAGTAGCTTGCGCTGTTGCTCTTGTGTTGAACTGTGTGTGTCTGCAGGCGTGGATGCGTGCGTGCGTGTAGAGTTCAGAGTAATAGCAGTGTAATTAAAAAAGTGAGTAAACCACAAAATTCTGACAATCGCTATTTTTTTGTTTTCGCGACCAGCAAATTCATTCGCCAGACTTTGAATCCAAATAAACATCAAAGAAAAAAATATCAACGTGTTATTCCTTTGATGAATTTGTAAGAAAATATGGACTGTTGGGGGGGGAGCAACCTAAAAAAACTATCAACTAAAAAGTAATTGAAGATTTTAATGTTTCTGTGATGCAATATCGAAATGAAGAATGTTAAAGTTGGTTTAAAACACTGGTGTCAAAGGCAAGGCGCAGGGGCCAAATCTGGCCCGCCACATCATTTTATTCGGCCTGCGAAAGCAAAATGAAGGCCATAATGCTTGCTAAAGTTCGAACTAAAATTTCAAATTGTCCCATGTAAACCACAGTAGCAGTCATTGTTTGACTTCAAATTTTAAAACTATGATTCAAATAGTTCTGAAGAGGAAAGCATACTTGTTTGCAATCGATTAAAGAATTTATTTGTGGCATTTTGAGGCAACATTGGGGGGAAATCTCACCCAAAAAAAAAGAGGCACAAAATGGCGACCTCCTGTGGTCACTTCCGTTTACACAGGCTGATAAATTCCTTATATGGCGCTTGGACGCCCTCTTCTGGCCTTCTGGCGGCTTATGGGTGCAACACAAGGTCCCCAGACCAAACAAGTACAGCAAAATACATTGACGTGATGGAAGGACCGCTACAATGCGTCCAACTCAAAAACAAGACTTCCTCAATATTCAGCGCAAGTCTTAAAACGTAAACTATAGCTATATGCGGTGGAATCTTTGTAAAATACGCTCAGTAGAAGTCATTTGAAGCCATTTTACAAATTATGGACACAACTTGTCCGGATATGTCAGTTGTCCTTTAAGATAAATCATCAATATTTCTTTAAATGGTCTAATCTCTTCTGTTGTTGGACTCCAGTTGCTCAGACTATAAAAGTCTACAAAAAGTCTCTTATACTGTACTTTGTCCACAAAACCTCGAAAGATCACTCATTAAATACAAGAAGTCTAATGTAAGAAGATGACTGTGAGTTGTTCTAAAACTTGGGTTCTTCAAAAGGTCTTTACATTTTCTCGAATTAATCCAAAAGGTCTCTAAAAACTCTTTGGCGAGACTGAACATATGTATTTTTTTTAGTTTTCCAGTTGGTCTGAAAAGTTCTTTGAGACTCTTCAGTTGGTTCAGATAATCTGAAGAATGGTTGGGTGTTTAATCACAAAAGTCCCCATAAGATTCTGTGGTGATCCAATTTTCTCTTCAGTTATTACCAAAAAAAAGATTCTCCAATTGATCCAGAACATCTCTTCAGATTTGCCACATGCTCCAGAACGTCACTAAAAACACTGTGGTTGATCTACAGAGTTTCCCAAAACTCTTGTGGTGTATAGTGGGCTCACATCTGGCACTTATGAATTAGCACTTTTTTAAACACACTGCTATTTATACCGAACACAACTGTCTTTTTTGTGGAGGAAGACCTTTATTCCAAACCGATCGCATTGATCACACTACAAAAATCATCCAACTCTCTCTTTTTTAGGGGGATTTGTTTCCATCGAATGGGAATCTAGTTGTATGTCTGTCCATTACTCTCAGGTTTATAACCCGAAGGGTGTGCTTGGTGTGTTCAAATGTCTTCCAGGTGTGTGGTTGCAAACCAACAGAAATGTCAGCAGAGTGGAAGCAATGAATGTTGGATGAATGACTGAGTGGATAGAGAGACGAATGAATGGGTGGCAGAACGGAAACCGCTTCAGCTGTCTCACCTTTTGACTTTGCATGTCTCATTCGACGTGAAATCACACGTAGATAAAAATTAAAACAAAACACTTGTATGTTTCACACCCTCGACTTAGACTTAAAGGACTGGATGCTCAGTTTGTAATGATGTCCTACTCTTAATCTACTTGGGTACAATTTGACCCCTGTTTTCATGGCGAATTCTTGAAAATGTATTTGAGATTCATGCTTCAAATCAGGACTACTGTATGTTGGCAACGTTTTGTAGGAGTTCTCTCAGAGTGTGGGAATTTGGCTCAAATGGCTGCTTTAAGCCAAAATGCACAATGTCCCTTTTGAGTCAAAGCTGAATTCACTGTACAGTACCTGTACAGATGCAACTCATAGTCAATGAAAAATGCACAAATATTTGAAAGTTTACACCTTTAAATGAGAAAAATATCAACACACAAATTTGCAACAATACAAAAAATAATAGAATTTATAACAATAATGACCCAATTATTTTATTTTATGAATGAATAACGCTTTGAAAAAGTAATTTTAACTATTCGATTTTAGTGGTAAATTGCTAAATTAGTGCAAAAAAATTGCCTTGTACAAATTTTTGTGTAACATATTGAAGAACAAAACATATGGACTGTGAAACATAGTTTCCACCAATTTTAACAGAAACACCTGTCAAAGAAAAAATAATAATTTAACTTTATATGTTGTTAGTATATCACGTGTTTTTTTTGCATTTGGGAAAGGTAGTGAAAGAGTTAATGCATGACAGCAATGGGTGGAAAAGGAGACGAAGAAGAAAAAGAAACCGGAAGCGGAAATCAAACGAGGAAGTTTAATATTGACGGACAGTCCCCTCCATAGTCAATCCTCTAGTAACATGGGTCACAATTGGTCACAATGAAGTCCTATTCTTGATTTAAGCGCGGGTTTTAATCGTTGTTTCGGTATACAGTTTTCACAAACATGGAGGCGAAGTTCGACGACAAGGTGGCGTCGATCGTCGAGCTCGCCTTCCGATCCACCGTGTCGGTCTTCAGAGGCGTGTGGGAGGAACAAGTGCCAAACTCGGCGTGGGAAGAGGCTACGATCGGCCTCTTTGACGGTCTACGGGAGATCGAGCGCGATTTGCTGGCGCAACTCCAGCAGTTGTTCGCCGAATTGTGCGACGAGAACGAGGAGCTGAAGGGCAAAGTGGAGCAATTGGAGGACGTGATGCAGAGGAAGGCCGGACAGCTGGAACAGGAGCTGCGCGTTCGGGTAGGACGACTAGGCAGAGATATGGAACTGCTGGAGAAGGAGCTCAAGAGCATCAGCGATGGAGGAGCTGCGGCAGGAGGCAAACATGATACAGAAATGCCGACTGCAGACCAAGGTAGAATCATTTTGAATGTCTGTGGCTTTCTCATTTCAACTTTTAGTGAATGAACTGCATATGAGAAAAGTGATCCAGTGATTAATTTGCCATGTTATCATTCATTCCCTCTCTGAATCAACACAGAAGTCTCTCTGTTTTCAGTCTCCGCTGACCAGACTGCTGCCAACACAAAATCCAGTCTGAGTGTCTCGGAAGCGGGACATAACGAATCAGTACAGAGGCCTAAAACGGACTCCCAGGCCGCTGTCGTCCCTGTGATGATTGTCAGTGGGCTTGACCTCCCACCCGCCATGCTCATTGTGGAAGATGGAGAGTCTCCCACTCAACAGATAACCGAAGCATCATTTGAGACTCAACTTGTCCCTCAACCTCAGGTCTCGCCTCAAGATCCTCCAAGTCCCGATTCCTGTCGACTTAGCAAGAAGACGCCAGCTCAGGAACAAGCACAAAAACAGGTTTTGTGTATCAAACATTATCTTTTCACCCCTTTCAGCATATTAATCAGCATAAAAATATTCAACATTTATCACGTAGCTTTGGACATGCCAGTGTGTAAATGTCCAACTCACAGCAATGCCAAATAAGTCAAACACACGCCATTTTTGTCCAATGGTCTCCGTATTTCGTAGAGATGCAAAGGATTCTTTGGTCCCCCAGCTGATTTCTATGGTGCCAATTTAACTTCACCTCAAAAATCTCACCTACAGGTGAATGTTCACCAGGAAACAAATCAAAGATTAAATTGCAACAAAGCACACATAATTGGAAACCAAATTATACATCTTTATAAGAGTTTACCAGATTACTAGTTAATTTATTCATCTGTGTTTATATGGCAACAGAAATAGAAACTTCATATTTGGTTTGTGTGACAGGGCTCGATCGAAGACTCTTCATCAGGAAGACCGAAAAGAAAACGGAAGCCAAGCTTCAAAGTTGAAATGGGTAACCAAGATTTTACGGCAGGTTATATTCCACCATATATACACCACATAACAGTACAATATTTTAGAAAGAAATTGCTGAAATGAATATTACGAAAATTTGTAAATACAGTAAAGTCTCGTTATATCGATATTCAAGGGAGTCCGAAAAAATATCGATATAACCGGGACTATCGATATATCCGACCCTGTTTGCATGTAATTTTCTCCGTGCGTGCATAGAAATAGTATCGATATAACCGGGACTATCGATATATCCGATAACGATATAACGAGACTTTACTGTAGTACAAAAAAATGATGTGACAATACCATATTTGGAAGGCGGATACTGTGAAAAATATTTCCATACAAATATATTTTATGATCATTCGAAATATTAGAAAAATAATCCTCCCCCACAAAAAAATGTGACAAATATGATCAAGCAAAAACCATTAAAGAGCAGTAACAAATACACGTACACAAGGGTTAGGAAAAAAACTGTTGTACAATATAAATATTGAACTTTAAAACAAAGATCTACAGTGGGACCATTGCTTACGAACTTAATTTTTTCCCAGACAGAGTGTGTAAGGCGAAAAGTGTGTATCCCAAAAAATAATTTCCCATAGGAAACCATTAAAATGTCCCCATAAAACATAATTTTCTACTTTCTAATTTTCGAACCCTTAAAACTACACAAAATATACCTTATTTTATGTATAATAAATGTGCTAAAGTATTATGATTAAAGAAATAAACTGTACTGTAGAATAAAGTCGTTTTATTTACTTTTGTGATGGTCGTTAATGGCTTGATGGAATGGAGTGTCCGGTTTCCTCAGCATTAAATAGTTAATGAGGAACATAGGCTTCTTTCACCATCTTGAGGAATGATCCCTTGTAGGTGCTTTCTCTGTGATAATTGTATCTAGTTCTTCATCAATTGTGATCTGTTTAGCTGGGTTGATAGCTTTTGCATCAAGTGTATAGATGACTTGTGCTGGTTATTTTTGGAGCCTGATTGATGGGATATTTTAACTGTTTTCTATCCATTTTCTCACTATTCTCACACTCTCACACTTTTGTTTTTTTGTTTCAAGCTCTGTCATCTCCCTTTCGTGTGTGTGTGTTTTCTCACTCTCTATCGGTCTGCCTGTCTCTTTAATGTTTAACCCTCCCCCCCTACTGCTGGGTTCTTGACCAATCACGTGGCTTTAACCGAAGACGCCATTTTGTTTTTTGGAGAACGGCCTCACTCTCTCTTGGTCTGTAACCCCATCCCCCACTGCTGCGTTCTTGACCAATCATGTGGCTTTAACCGAAGACTGGGGGCGGGGAATAGAGGACATAAACAGTGGCCAGCAATTTATTGTTAGGATAACGGGCTCGTTCGCGAACGACACATCACTCATTGTGGCAGCTCCATGTGTATCCCGAAAAATAGTTTGTCTGCCAAATTAAAATTTTCATAAATGTAACGTTCGTAAGCCGAAAAGTTTGTGTATTTCAGTTGTACACAGTCACTTGAAATTAAGTTATGTCCTTTTATTATGTTTGTGTTTTAACATTAACCGTGGTTTAGTTTTTTTTATATACAGTTTTATTTTAAATGAAGGCAGTTTTCTCTCTCCCTCTCAAGCTTTGTCGGCATCCGCCGAAATAAGCGACAATGAGATGGACTCCGGCGAAGAAGAAGAAAGTCAGAAAAAGAAGGCGCGGAGGAACATGAAGCGCTTCTCCTGCGATGAGTGCGACGCAGCCTTCTATTGGAAGGCCGATCTGAAAAAGCATTCGGCGTTCCACAGGCAGCCTTTCCCGTGGCAGCAGTGCGACAGCAGCTTTCCAGAGACATCGTCTCTGGAGGACCAGATGCCGAGTCCCCAGGTGGCATCCAAGGCACCTCTGCCCTTCCCATGCCCACGTTGCAAGCGCTCATACCGCAAAGAGGAGTCTCTACAGAACCACCTGAAGCGGCATCAACCCCCGGCGCAGCCCAGGCCTTTCCCCTGTGAGCAATGTGGGAAGACCTTTCGTGTGGAGCGCTCTCTGAAGAACCACCTGCTGCGCCACCAGGTAAAGACAAATTTTCTATTTTTAGCCATCTGTGCATACCTGCTAAATATTCCGGTTTTGCCGTAATGAGTATGGTTTTCATTATCCCATTCTGGGTTACAGTTTATTAATGAACATTACAGTTTCCAATATAAACAATTAATCAAAAATAATCAAACATTCATTCAAAACACGAGATTGCTAAGGGTCATATCTAAATTTAGAACAGGTGATCGGCTCAGTGCCAGCTGTTAGCTTCATTTAAAGGACAACCGACACCATTTTTTTGTTTCTTAACTGACATCAGAAAAACATTTTATAGCATCTGAAGTACCCAAAACACGCAGGCTGATAGTTTTAGTTAAATGCAAAACACCAATAAAAATAACTTAGTGTGCTAAAACTGCAACAAAATGAGCTGCGAATTGGGGATATTCAGAAAGTCCCGCCCCCAGTTCGTGACGTCACGCCCCCAATTCGCATGGCTCCAGAATCAAAACAATGGCTTCAAAGAGTTCAGATTCGGAAGAGATGCTTTCTTGCTACTCATCCACTTATGAATATGATTGAAATAGTTCTGACGAGAAAAGCATAAATGTTTGCAATCGATTAAAGAAATTCTTCAGTATCAATTCGAGCCGTCTGGACTCCTATGTAACGCCCAGAAAATGCGCAAGATGGCGCCCAAGCTGCATTGGAAATGGGCTGATTTGTCTGCTGGGAATTTGTGTGAACTTCTGTATGGTGTTACCGCAATTGGTACTCTTGGTGCAACACACGATTCACCAAGGCGTTATTTATGTGTTTTCCTTCTAATTTCGCCATCAATACGATGTTTTCAGACCAAACAAAGTACCCAAAATGCATTGTGTGTCGCTTTCTCGGTCAAGGGCGTTCCTTTAGTGACGTCACGTCAGGCATCGTCATCAACTCGAAAACAAGACTTCCTGAATCGAGAGTCAAGCGTTACTAGGCTTTTTTAGATTCAAAAGTTAACAGGTATGTACAGTATGTGCCAAAAGCATGAATTGTATTTTCCTCTTCCACCGCATTTTATTCAGAAATGCAAGGAGTCGCTCCAGTGCCCAGTGTGCAACAAAACCTGCAAGACGGCGGTCCAGCTGCGTGGCCACATGGTGGTGCACTCGGATGAGCGGCCCTTCAGCTGCGCCACCTGCGGCAAGGAATTCAAGAGCAAAGACACTCTCCGGTTCCACCAAATGGTTCACACCAACGCCAAGAAGTACAAATGCAACGTGTGCGACGAGACCTTCAAATATGCCCACTCGCTGACCGTCCACAAGCGCAAGCACACCGGTATCACGCCGTTCGTATGCGGAGTGTGTAAACGCTCATACCGCACCGGTACGGCACTCAAACGGCACAGTGTAGTGCACACTGGTGAGAAACCGTTCACCTGCCACGTCTGCGGCGCCCGCTTTAGCCTCAACAACAATTTGAAGCGACACCTGCGCATCCACACTGGCGAGAAGCCTTTCACCTGCAAAGATTGCGGCCAGAGCTTCTCGGATAACAACAAGCTCAAGTCGCACATGCTGGTTCACGGAGCCCGCAAGCCGTTTATGTGCGACCTGTGCGGGAAGACTTTCCTCTTTAATTGCCGCCTTCAGATTCACCAGAAATATGTGCACGCCAAGGAGGATGACGAGCCCAAGGTGTTCCCTCAGACGCAAAGAAACAAGCTTCTGGTCAAGCCGTACAGCTGCAAAATCTGCCTGGCCAGCTTCAGTGCCGCCTGCTCACTCAAGCTCCACGAGAAAGGCCACAGTGAGCACAAGGAGTTCTCCTGCACTTTGTGCGGCAAGGCCTTCCACAATAAGTACTCGTTCCGCTCGCACCAGCGCTCGCATTCCGGCGAGAAGCCTTTCGTTTGCGAGGTGTGCGGCAAGGGCTTCATCCACGCCGGCAGCCTCAAGCAGCACGAGCGCATCCACACGGGCGAAAAACCGTACAAATGCGAGCAGTGTGGCAAGGACTTTCGCACCGACGGAAACTTCTACCGTCATCTCCGCATCCACACGGGAGAGAAACCGTTTGAGTGCGCTTACTGCCACCGCAAGTTCCACCAGTCCAATCAGCTCAAGTCGCACTTGCAGGTGCACACGGGCCAGAAGCTCTATTCATGCCAGACCTGCGGACGAGGATTCTCTGACTCGAGGCAGCTCAAGAAGCACAGTTGCGAAGGAACAGTTGTCCCAGTATTGTTGGCATAAACATCCTTATTTTTCTTAACAAGTTGGCACTAATGAAAAAGAATGTCCCGATCACTGTCCACAGCACCCGGTGCTTTTTTTTTTCGAGGAAAATAATTCTACAGAAGCCCACACACCACAGACTGGGTCTATTTTTTTACCTCCAAATCATAGAGGAATGACTTCAATATGGCTATCCTCAAATCCTTTATCAATATCTTCATTGCACAACTAGCGTGTTTATACGTTTTTTCTCCTTTGACGCCGGCACATCAAAAAATGTAATCATGCAAATGCCTCTTTGGCATTCTGTGCCTTTAACTCAACATTTGAAATACAATCCATCAAGCAATTATACAATGTGAATTAATCACATTTCTTTTGGCCCAGACATCCACTGCAGTGGGGGCAAAATAAAAAAGGATGATGATAGCATGCCACAAATGATCCCCTACCTGGATCTGGCCCAGGTATGTGTGTCGACGAGCAAGCATGCACAGTTATGTACAGTTTTAGTGTCTTGGTTTAACAGAACATGTTATTGGATTGTTGGAGGAAGTTAGAGTAACTAGATAAAACCCACAAAAGTGTCGGCTGATCATGCACGCTGCAAAAACAGATCATTATTCAGCCCCAAAATGACAAATATCTCCTATTTTCTTAATATGTTTTCGTAAATAAGATGTGTTTGAAAAATACAATATTAGTACAATATTATAACTGCATCAATTGAGTGATTTGGCGAATGTACAAAATACGAGTTTATTTTGAAATTCGTGCTGTTTTATTTTGAAGTCTGAGGGTCGAGCGGCTTGTCGAGCGTGTTTGTAAGAGTTTCGAACTAACGAGAGCTGGTGTAGTGACAGACTGCAATAAATCGCGTCCTAAAAATGCCTGAAAGTTTGGTGTTCTTTTCCCAAACTAATGCCATTCTGCAGACTCTTATTAGGTGTGCACTGGATTTAAATGCTGGAGAGGCCAAAGTGAACCATTTTGTGAAGGTAAATATTTAATGCTGTGCTTAGTTGAAATTTTCTGCCCCGCGCGCCCCCAAAAATACTATTGACGATTGGTATCGATCAGTTTATACAGAGATGTTACAATCATTGGAATACAATAAACCGAACTAAGATGGCGCCTTGTCGCGTATCTTTGCAAGCTTAAACTTTCTACAGGGACGTCGGCTCTCTAACATTGTCTCGTTCTTTTCTTGTTTAGCGGAAGTGGTGTTATTATCTTATGTGATTTAACTTGTGTGTACGGAATCTGACTGTAGAATTATTATATCGCTGTTAAACTTCGTAAAGTGTTAGCTTTTTACACCACTTGACGCTAGTATATGCACCACCTAGAGGCCTGGCTGAACATGTTTATCAGACAGGTGTAGCGCCATCTAGAGGACAGGAGGACGAACGCGAGTACAGACGCGTTTAAATAAACGACATTTCGGGAGCTTTGGATAAATCGTGATGTGAACAATATAATCACTTTTAAATAATTTGATTCTAGGCAACACAGACAGTCAACTGGTGCAACACTGGTCACATAAAAGTTTTACTAGTGTAAGGCACTAAAGTGGCCTGAACTTAGGTACTGGTAGTGATAGCTTTCTCAAAGTTTTATGTGTAGAAAACATATTTGTTTTCCCCTGCTCTAAACAGGTAGGATTTGACAAAATGGTGGAGCTGCTGGCTCGGGAGGCAAGCAGAAAGATCAACAGTGTTTTCCTTCAGCTGTCAGACACTAACCATAAGGAAAAGCTGATGCTTCAGAACAAAGTAAATGAGCTGGAGCGCAAGTTGAAAGCCATCACTGAAGAATTTGACGTCATCAAAACATGGAAGGCGAACGTGTTGACTGGATCACCGGTGCTCGATGAGCAGACGGGATGGGTCTTCACTTTGAAGCCTTTTGGCATGTTGTTGAATTCAGATGACTTGGCAAAGGAAGACACTGAGTCCACAACGCCAGCCATCATCATGCGCATTAAAGGTGCGTTTATGATTATTTCGAGATGTTCGTGTTTCAATATTAACTAAAATGTTCCCTTTAGAAGAGTCTGTGTTGGTGGGGGTGAATGGTGGAACCGAGTCATCATCAGCCAATATACAAGGTTAGCTTGCGGCATTTTTTATGAGTGTGGTGAGTCTGCATTTGGGTAAGAGTGTGTAAGAAATTGATTCCTTCAACTGTACTCTGCAGACATTGCCGAGGAAGACAACACAACTACATCCTCTGACTCCCAGAATCCTTTGCAAACAGAAGTTACGAGGAAGGTGTTTGAATGTGACGTGTGCAGGAAGCGCTTCAGTCGTCAGCTCAGCCTCAAGAAGCACATGGATACTCACAAAGAGTCTCTGAGTTGCCACCAGTGTCCAAGGATCTTCCGCCGTAGGGCTGCGCTGGAGCGCCACCTCCTACGGCACAAAGACAAGACGCTTCACTCCTTCACTTGTACGATCTGTGACCAGACCTTCAAGAACAAGAAACTGCTCAAGGCACATCAATCGATTCACAGTGACGACGCACAGCCATTTGCCACCGGTATACTCCAAACACTAAAATCGAAACAAGATAAAATACCCTTCTCATAACAAGGTGGGGTTTTGGGATTTAGGGTTGAATTTCTGTTTCTCTAAAAATCTTTGATATGGGATATCGGACATGCAGTTAAATTTTGTGATTCTATTGGGTGAAAATTGTGCTCTTCTTTTCACTCATTCACTGACAGACGTCCAAAAATATGTCCACTCCAGTGCCGGGGTTTTTGTCATTGTCACCCGAATTCCAGGAATCACAGAATTTTGAGTTTTAGGACAACATAAATGTTCAATGCAGCGTAAGAAACCTAACTTTAGACTCTCTTCTTTCATCAGAAAAATAAGTTATTTCCTAAATTATATAGGTCCGGAGTTATATGAACTAGAAATGAGGACTCCAAAATACAATGCACTAGATATTGGTTTATATAGCGCTTGAACAACAGCTGGAATAAAGCGCTAACATGGAAAAAAGGAAATTCCAGCGCTTTATCGGCACCCAGGCAAGAAAAAAACGAAACCAGAACAAATTAAGGAATGGTGCTTTACGTCATATTTTCAATTCCCGAATAAATTAGTGAATGAGTTAATAACTTTTTTTGTTTTTGTGTGTGTGTGGTTTTTTTTTAAGACCAAGTTTCTCAGGGTAAGGTGTTCACCTGCGAAACATGCGGTGCCGGCTTCACGCTCCAGCAGAATCTCAAGCGTCACGCTCGCATCCATACGGGCGAGCGACCTTTCAAGTGCCACGTGTGCGGCGCCAGCTTCGTCCAGGATAAACTGAAGGCTCACATGCTACTCCACGGCGCCACCAAGTCTTTCATGTGTGACTTGTGTGGAAAGACCTTCCTGTACAACTGGCAGCTAAAGAAGCACCAGAAAGTGGCGCACCAGGAGGGCACTGAGGCAGGTGTACAGGCGGGGCAGCGAAAAGTCAGAGCTCGAGAAAACCGCACTGTCATCTTCAAACGGGACAGGTAATGGAAAATTCAGACCATCTTGTATTGATTTCTGTACATTTGCTTCAGGATTGCATAGAGTGTGTGACATTCCAAATGCTCAATAATGCACATTGGTTCGCTTTTTGAGCAGCCCACGGCATATGATCAAAACATATACAGTATTTCGTGCTCCTCGGGTGCTACACACACACACACACACACTTTCTAAGTAGATCCATCCATCCATTTTCCGTACCGCTTAATCCTCACTAGGGGGGGCTGGAGCCAATCCCAGCTGTCTTTGGGCACGAGGCGGGGGTCACCCTAAATTGATTGCCAGCCAATCGCAGGGCACACAGAGACAAACAACAGTCACTCTTCCACTCACACCTAGGGACAATTTGGAGTCTTCAATCTGCCTGTCATGCATGTTTTTGGAATGCGGGAGGAAACCGGAGGACCCGGAGAGAACCCACGCGGGCCCGGGGAGAACATGCAAGCTACACACAGGGAGGCCGGAGCGGGACGCGAGCCGGCGACCTCTGCACTGTGAAGCCGGTGTGCTAACCACTTCACCACCGGGCCGCCACTAACTAGATCAATGACAGAAATTATATATTTACAATAAGTTATATGTTTGCCTCAAAGAATCTGCATTTTTCTATATTTGAAAAGAATGTATTAACCCATTTACTGCCAGACATGCAAAAATGCGTCCACTACAGTGCCAGGGTTTTTGTCATTGTCACTCGAATTCCAGCACCCGCAGAATATTGAGTTTTTAGGACCACATAAACATTCATTGCAGAGTAAGAAACCCTAGACCAGTGGTTCTTAACCTAGGTCCGATCGAACCCTAGGGGTTCGGTGAGTCTGTCTCAGGGGTTCGGTGGATTCTCCACCGCAGAGGTCCACTCCGCAGTTAGTGGGCACAGTCATTGAAAGAAGGGTTTGATGAATGAGCATATGGAACTGGTGGGGTTCGGTTCCTCCAACAAGATTAAGAACCACTGCCCTGGACTCTCTTCTTTCATCAGAAAAAAATAGTGGATTCCTAAAATATATGGGTCTGGAATTATGAGCTTGAAATGAGGGTGGCTGTCCAAAATACAATGCATTTATATTTATATCGCGCTTTACCAACAGCTGAAACTGAAAAACCAAAACCCGAACAAATTCAGGAATGGCGCTGACTGAGTTAAATTTGAATTTAAATTTAACAACAGGACCACGGTGGAGTTGGCGGCATTCGCCTGCCAGACGTGCCAACGCGGGTTTGACTCGGAGGTGGCGCTCAAGAAACACGAGCTGCTCCACACGGGCAGCACTCCGTATGCCTGTGACGTATGCGGCAAAGCCTTCCTCTACAAGACCACCTTCGACTATCATCTTCGCACGCACTCGGGCGAGCGTCCTTATGCCTGCGACGTGTGCGGCAAGACCTTCATTATTCAGCACGCGCTGAAATCGCACCGACTGCAACATACAGGTGAGAAGCCACACGCCTGCGAGCAGTGCGGCAAAGCCTTCCGGGTGTACACTAACTACCGGAGACACCTCAGGATTCATACGGGTGAGAAACCGTACAAGTGTGAGGTGTGCGGGGTCAGATTCCGCCAGCTTGGACACGTCAAGTTTCACATGCAGGTGCACACGGGCGAGCGTCCATATGCATGTTCTGCCTGTGGACTTGGTTTTTCGGACTCTAGGCAACTGAAGAAGCACACGTGTGCTGGGAAGGTGCTGGTCAAGACTTTGCTGGCACCTTGACTCAGAAGAATTGTTTGACACAATAAAATAAACATATTTTTAATTTTAGTGAATTCACAGCCTTTTTTAAACGGAACATCAGGTCTGAATGCCAATACTGTACTGTGGTTGGATACCTGGGGTGACTGAGAGTATTGAAAACCTGGTGTGGTTGTGGGATGACGATGATGATGATGATTATTATTGGACAATACAATACAACACATATTGATTTATATAGCGCTTTCACAACAGCTAAAGCTGCAACAAAGCGCTTAACATGTGAGACGGGAGTCACAACAGTGACTGTCTTCATCTCCACGATGCTGCCGTATTAATGAAGACGAGACGCGTGGATGTGACTTTTCATTTCTTTTATTTCTGCAACACAGTATGGCAGAAGGGATGGGTGAAGTCGCATGGGTTTCGTCTTGTGATTAACCTGAATCTCCTCGAGATTGTTCTCAAATGCAAAACATTGTAGATAACAAAACAGAATTAACAACGTGTGATCGTATAGTGGTTGTTTACAGAAAAAGAGAATACAACACAAGTTCACTGTTATTTACAAGATGTCCCTGAACGCATCATGGGCGGAGACTCGGCAGAACACGCGGTGCGCTTGTAATGGCTGGCGCACAGTTCAACCAGCCACGGACACTCACGGGCAAATGAAACACGACACAAGAAACTAAATATTGTTCAATAAAAACGAAATGAAACAATTATTACCTGCAACACAGTATGGCAGAAGGGATGGGTGAAGTCGCATGGGTTTCGTCTTGTGATTAACTGCGCAATAGAAAAGCACTATGAAGCACATGCGCTCCAAAGTTCCACTCGACAAAACGTGAAGTAAATAATGACACAAAAAGTAATCTGGACTCGAAATGAATAAGGGAACTAATTAGATAACACTAGACAGTACAAAAGGGGAAACAAAATAAGATATTGTCATGAAAATGCGCGTTAATCGAGACCAACAGAAAATTGCGACTCACCCTGAATCTCCTCGAGATTGTTCAGGAAACTATGGGCGGGACATAGTGCCACACTGTGCGCCGTTGCGTCACTTCCTTCATAATTTAATAACCTAAGTGTACAACTCCGTTACACATGGACAAAGATAGTAGAAAGCACCAAGGAGGGAAACCAAGACAAAGTTGGAATCATGCTGAGTCAAATGCTCAAGAGTACAAGTGAGTGTATTATTATTATTATTGATAGTCTCCAGCACCCCTTGCGGCATTAATGAGGATAAAGCGGTCTGGAAAATGGATGGATTATTCTTATTATTATTAATATCTGGGTAAATTTTAGTCATTGATGTAGAGTTACCATTGACATTATCTCAACTTCAAAACGCTTCTTGTCAAAGTCAAAGTCAGCTTTATTGTCAAATATGCTAATATGCATGACATACAGCACAGATGAAATTACTGTCCTCTCGGACCCAGCATGCAAGGCACTTATAATTACTTAACAAACATAAACATGAAAACTCCAATTTGCCGGGAGAGGGGAGCCGCTGCGTGTTCACGCGCCGCCATCTTGGGGATTTTTTTTTGTTGAAAAAATAACAAATATGACAACACAAAGACACAGAGTCATTCATTCTTCAGGACTTGCTGTACCCTCTTTGTGATGACATGAAGCAGTTCTAGTTGAAAGAGGAGAGGACCAAAGCATCCATGTCAGCAGTGGATCAGGGACGTCATGGTGGAATTTGTACGTCTACTACAAGCTAAATGTTGAAAGCAAACACGAAGCTGTAGCATACATTGACGAAAAGACATTGTCTCACATCTCCTGTCCCACATAAATCCGCTTCAATTCCAAGCCGCGACAGTTCCACATACGCATCGGCGCTCTGCGCTGACGCTGCTTTCTTCTTATCGCGGGCTCCTCAAGCCATGCATCCATCCAACCGCAGACTGTCCAACAGCACTGACCTTTCCACTGAACAAAGCGGGGCTGTGAAGATGCTGCCCATTACAGGCGCAAAAAAGCACAATGGCCCCAGAGCTGTCCAGCGGTGGTAGTCAAATGGCTCCGACATTCCTCCCATTCAAAAACAGTACTGGCATATTCATGCTGCCGAAAGGCGCAACCGCTCAGCACAGTCTCCTCCTTGATGATTGTCGTGGCCAAAAATGCTGAAAAACAATCTGTATCCGTTCCGTTGGTGCTATTATGTGTGTTTTAATTATCCTTGGTTGAATGTATCGTGGGCGGCCCGGTAGTCAAGTGGTTAGCACACCGGCTTCACAGTGCAGAGGTCGCCGGTTCGCGTTCCGGTCCGGCCTCCCTGTGTGGAGTTTGCATGTTCTCCCCGGACCCGCGTGGGTTTTCTCCGGGTCCTCCGGTTTCCTCCCACACTCCAAAAACATGCATGGCAGGCAGATTGACAACTCCAAAATTGTCCCTAGGTGTGAGTGTGAGAGTGACTGTTGTATGTCTTTGTGTGCCCTTTGTGTGCCCTGCGGCACACTGAATTGGTTGCCGGCTGGCAACCAATTCAGGGTGTCCCCTGCCTCGTGCCCGAAGACAGCTGAGATAGGCTCCAGCAACCCCCGCGACCCTAATGAGGAATAAGCGGTACGGAAAATGAGATGAGATGAGATGAGATGAGATGAATGTATCGTTGCCTGACAGCTGCAATAAATGGTGTCAGACAAAAATCCAGTGGTGTACTTGCAGTGCTTTTATTTTGAAGGTGGTCAACTGAGTTTGCTAGTTGAAGATTACCGTAATGCACAGTACGTATTCACAATCGCTATGCCGGCTGGCTTGATTTGAATTTGTCGAGTAGAAGCTAGCCTGACCACAGTAGTCGTAGCCGAAGTAGTCCTTGCCGCATGTGGATTCAAGTCCGCTTCAAGACTGTCAAATGGGGGACTTTTCGGCCCGAGCTACATCCATTTTGGAGGATATGGCGAACAAAGCTGTGATGGAAATGTGCAAAGTTGTCTTTTCCTCCGACATGACGCACGAAGCATTTTGGATCGAGAAAGACAGCGCTCAAGTTTCACCTCAGGACAAGGTACATTTCATCACTTCATTTTTCTTTGCGCCTGTCTACCTCTTCATACAAATAGAAACGCAATCCTCCAAGAAAGGACGGTCTATAATGTATTTTGCGGCTAAAATGAACACAAGGGCGCAACATCTATTAAAAAGTCACCTTTTGCCAGTTTGTGTTTCGATTAACACCGGACAATCACGTGGTTCTGTGTCTGGAAGCATTGACATGTTATCAATCAATCGAAGAAAAGTCACAAACTTGGCTCTTGTGGAAAAAAATTGACCAATTTGTCACATTTGGCAGCACCTAACTACCTCATAGCTATCTATTAGCTCGCTTGCTAGCTTTCTATCTACGTATTTGAGTTATTCTGGGTTGAGTGAACGCTGGCGCGTGTGGCTGCCGCTACTCACCCACAGAAAAACTTATCCTGTGACTGTAAAGTGACCTTGAGAGTTTTGAAAGATGCTTAGAAATGACATTTATTATTAATATTATTATTATTAAATTTGTCAACAATGTTATCAAACAGAATACTTTGCACGACAACAGACGTAATTGTCTTGAATGTGACAGACGTCTGGGGCTTTAATGGTGTATTCTCCTTCTATACAACCTTAGATTAAATTATGACACGTAAGGCCTAAATAAAAGGGGTTCCGTTTGGTAAATTGGCTTTGATGAAGGTGGAACACCGCCCTTAATTTATATTTAAATTAGGAATGTAGATTAGCATGTCACCCTCGCAGTTCTGAGATTGAGGTTCAAATCTGCATGCCTATATGGCTTTTCTCTGGGTGTCCTGATTTACTTCCACATTGCGGCATGCTTGAACATCGATCAATTGTTTCCATCAGGTGATCCATCTAGCCAACATCTTCATGACATTGCTGGCTCAAGAGGCAGTCAACAACATCTGCAAAGTTTTCCATGAGTGTTCTGCGCTGCTGCAATTGCAAGTATGTCCTTTTGGTGTTTAGTCATTCAAATCCACACCATGTGTACAGGGATTCCACAAGGAGTGGTGAATATGATTAAAGGGTGTATGGTGATTGAGCATACAGTATATAGTTTTTGTGAGAAAAAAAATCTATCTGAATATTTTCTTTTGAAAAAGTTTCCTCCCCTCTTCCATGGTTGCTGTTGTGCTGTGCAATATTAAAGGTGTAATGCCGAACTGGTTAGTAGTTAATATTCCACTTTTTTATGTATTTTTTTTGCATTGTGGAACAGGAGATGATCAAGGAGAGTCTAATTTTCTCATTGTTTCCCAGAAGCCATTATGTGCAATACTGACATAGAATAAATATGAATAAGGCTCCTATTCTGTGCCCAGGTGACGGAAGGGGAGGCGCAGCTAGCGGACCTGAGGACGAAGCTAGAAGTGGCGGAAACATCCCTCAGTATGGTGTTGCAAAGTGCTTATGCCGTGGTAGAGGACCAGCAGGTTCAAGAGCACATTGAAGCAACACGCACATCGGAAGTGGAAACGCAGAGCTCAAGTGAGTGGCAGTTCATCATCAAGCTCGTTTAGAATAGTGTACAGTGAACCTCTATTTTATCATTTCAAACCTTGAAATTGCTTCTGAATCAGAATCAAATCGGAAATCCTTTAATAGAAATGTGCAATGGATTGGAGGCATTCTTATTACATGTTATGATTGATGGTGTTAAAGGCAGTGCTAAGATTGATTACAGACGCTCCCCAATTTACGAACGAGATATGTTCCTATCAGTCGTTCGTAAGGTGATTTTTTTTTTGTAAGTTGCTTCAGTGCCATATTTTGTATGGAATGTATGTTTAAGGCTGATATGTGTGTTTAAGGTTTATATAAATATGTTTAAAGGACAACCGACGTCTCCGGACAAATTGTGTCCATAATTTGTAAAATGGCTTCAAATGACTTCTACTGGGCGTATTTTAATAAGATTCCACCGCATATAGCTATATTTTACGTATTAAGACTCACACTGAACATTCAGGAAGTCTCGTTTTTGAGTTGGTGACGAGTCCTCACATGACGTCAGAAAAGGACCGCCTCCTGACCGTAAAAAAGACGCATTGTAGCGTCTTTCTATCACATCAATGTATTTTGCTGTACTGTTTTTTTTGAAACCCTTGTGTTACATCCAAAAGCTGCCAGCAGAGGGAGTCCAAGCTCCATGCAAGGAACGTATCAGCCTGTGGAAATGGGCTGATTCATTCCTCACAGGAGCTGGTCGCTATTTTTCTGCCTCTTTTGTGGGACCTTACATTGCAGGCCAGGACACGGAAGAACTTCTTTAATCGATGGCAAACATGTATGCTTTCCTCTTCAGAACTATTTGAATCGTATTCATAACTGGATGTGTAACAAGAAAGCATATTATCTGAATCTGAAGTCATTGTTTTTATTCTCCAGCAATGCAAGACGTCTTGGCGTGACGTCACAAACTGGGGGCGGGACTTTCTGAAAATGCCCAATTCGCAGCTCAATTTTTTTTGCAGATTTTGGACACTTTAAGTCATTTTTATTGGTGTTTTGCAGTTGAATAAAAATATCATACTGCGTGTTTTGGGTATTTTAGATGCTATAAAACGTTTTTCCGATGTCAGTTAAAAAACAAAAAAGTGACATCGGTTGCCCCTTTAAGACTTGTATAAGTAACCTTCAAACATATAATAATAGTATTCATCATCATCATTATCATCATCATAATAATAATAATAATAATCATAATACAACACTACATATGACGACAAAAAAAACGTTCCTTTGTACCGTTGTTCGTAATTCGAATGTTTGTAAGTAGGGGAGTGTGTGTAATAATGATATTGATGAGGTGTCAGGGTCTGTAGCTAGGAGAAAATTGTAATTTATCTTTCTCTCTGTCTCTCCTACACACAATAAATCAATAAGTGAAGGTTTGCTGTGTATGATTGTCTTTCAATATTAATACAGTATAGGAGGTGCTGTACATTTTTGTACAATGACCACTAATCCGCTAATGACTGACTTCTTAATATGATTTGTGTTTGCAGCTATGCCTTGTGAGGTTGAAAAGTCACCCATCGTTGACCTAACCTCCAAGGTACTCCAGACTCCCTGACATTTCTGGCATATTTTCGGTGTTTGATTATTGCCCACCCATCACAGGAGTTTGATGTTAACATCAACCAGTGACGTGCAGTCAGTGGAGGCAGGTGAGGCAGTGCCTCACCTGTCATCATGGAAAGCTGTCATGGAAGTATCAAATGCAAAAATAAATTAAACAGTTAGATGTATTTAGTGATTTGTACTTTAAAGTTCTTGTCCATTTAACTTCACCGTTTTAGGATTTTTTTCAAAATCGCTGAATTTACCGTTCAAATACTAAGTAGAGACGAGCGGTGACGTCATTCATGACGTCAGTGCCTCACCAGCCATGAACCCCACCGCACGTCACTGACATCAACCATCTTAATAATTGTGCCTTTATAAATGTAATAATTGGGATGTCACTCAGGACATTACTATAATATGCATGACCTACATTTTGGCGCTCATTATGTTGTATGTTTGCGTCTCAGGACAGCATGCTTGAAGGACTGACACAGGACTCCATTGTTAACCAGACATTGTGTGATTCCAGCCAGCAGGAAAATATCACAGACACTCATGACAACAATGATCAGGTTTGGACTCATATGAGATGAACAATTTCATTTACTTTTCTCTCATTTATCTTTGATGAAGACGGCTCGAAAATAACTTATTATTTGCGCAGCAGTTATGCTTATGAGTGACATCAGTGTGATTAAATTGGTTGTTGTCCTTTTTAGGGGAACTAAAAAGTTAACAATCATCGTTCACAGATTTAGGCTGAGTCCAGACTCACGGTGGTTGATACAGATTAGAAAAACTGTCGAAAATTAGTGCCGCTATGACCTTTCCCTTTGGTGTATGAGGAGGCTGTAAAAAAATATGAAAAACTTAGTGTAAAAAGCAGCTTCATATCGCTCACTGTCATAAAACTGTAATCTTCAAATTTTATGTGAACATCTCAACAAATATAAACTAAAACCACAAACAGCAGGAGTTTCAAGCTGTGCAAGAAATGTTTAATGCTATGGAGGATCAGAATCAGAAAGCCTTTAATAGTCCCACAATGGGGGAATTTGCAAAATGGATTTGGATAATGATTGCTAAATAAGAGGGGTGAAACAAGTAATCAAATGAACTGCCCTGGCTCTTTGCTGAAGTTCATAATAATGAAATGCAATTTATTTCCGCTTTCCAGTTGAATTTAATGCTTGGGTTGTCACCATCGAATATTAAATTCCATCCATGAGTATTATTTTTTGCTTTAAAGTGTATATTACAAAATCATTTCCATCCTGACTGCTGACCATTCTTTCTCTGGGCTGTAGCCAGAAGATAATGACATTGATGCCGGCCACTTGGATGAAACCAAAAGCAGAGTCCCAGCTGTCAAGCAGCTCACAGTGCACCAGGCAGCGCAGCACCCGCACAAGAACTTTGTGTGCTCACTGTGCGGAAGTAGCTTCCCCCTCAAACGCAGCCTCCATGCACACATGCGGAAGCACACGGGTCAACTCACAGGTCAGTATGTTGAGAATGTGTTTTCATGAAGTATTTCATTTTATCCAACTGATTTGAAAGAAAATTACAGAAAATATTCCATCCGTATAGTCATTAAAAAGTCCTCAAGTCTTAATCAAAATTGTCCCAGATGGTCCTATTAAGTCATAAATGTGATTAAAATAGCATTTAGACTGTTCCAAAAAATCTTTAATTTTAAAATAGTATTTGTACTAAGGTTCTAAAAAGATTTTACTTGATTGAAGCAGTCTGCAAAAGTTACCCAGGGGGTCGATCAAAAGCCTTAAAGGACAACCGACGTCACTTTTTTGTTTTTTAACTGACACCAGAAAAACGTTTTATAGCATCTAAAATACCCAAAACATGCAGTATGATATTTTTAGTCAAATGCAAAACACCAATAAAAATGACTTAAAGTGTCCAAAATATGCAAAAAATTGAGCTGCGAATTGGGCATTTTCAGAAAATCCCGCCCCCCTTTCGTGACGTCACGCCAAGACGTCGTGCATTGCTGGTGAATCAAAACAATGGTTTCAGATTCGGAGAATATGCTTTCTTGTTACACATCAAGTTATAAATATGATTCAAATAGTCCTGATGAGCAAAGCATACATGTTTGCAATCGATTAAAGAATTTATTTGGGCCATTTTGACGCAAACGGGCGGGGCGGGGGTGGGGGGGGGATGTCTCAAAAAGAGGCAGAAAAATGGCGACCAGCTCCGGTGAGGACTGAATCAGCTCGTTTCTACAGCTCTGATACATTCTTTCCATTGAGTTTGCCTCCCTCTGCAGGCGGCTTTTGGGTGTAAGACATGGTTTAAAAAAAACAGTACAGCAAAATACATTGACGTGATGGAAAGACGCTACAATGTGTCTTTTTTACGGTGAGGAGGCGGTCCTTTTCTGACGTCACGTACGAACTCGTCACCAACTCAAAAACGAGACTTCCTGAATGTTCAGCGCGAGTCTTAAAACGTAAAATAGAGCTACATGCGGTGGAATCTTATTAAAATACGCCCGGTAGAAGTCATGTGAAGCCATTTTACAAATTATGGACACAACTTGTCCGGAGACGTCGGTTGTCCTTTAAATGAGATTGAAATTGCCTTGTAAAGGTCCTTAGACTTTCATCAAAGTGTTCCTGTAAAAGTGACAAGTTTTAAAAATGATTAAAATGGCTATTAAAAACACTTACATTTTGATTAAAGATTAATTGAATTGTACTAGAAATACTATGTTTGATTGATGTGCTGAAGAACCCCATTTCTTCTCTGGTCAAAAGGTCATTATAACTCTTAATTTAGTGTCCTCCACCTATCTTTGTCAACAAATATTTATTGTGCAATGATCTGATCCTTGGTGGAACAAGGGCGAGACCACACCCCCAGTTTGGATTGGATGGGATTGGATTAGCCTTTATTAGTCTCACAGTGAAGAAATTTACATCTCACAGCAGCAAAGTTATGGGAGGATAGGAAAGGAAGAAGTAGACAAATAAAATACAGGAGCTGCTGGAAAGGCGTCCACTCTCGCAGCGCCATCTTGAAGTTAAAAGACAAGAACAAAACAAAATAATATGACAAGACAAAGACACAGTCATTCAATCTTCAGCACTTTCTGCACCCTTTGTTGGATGAAGCAGTTCTACATGAAGCAGGAGAGGATCAAAGCGTCCTTTTCACCGGTTGATCGTGCACATCTGCTATAAGCTAAATTTAGAAAGCAAATACGAAGCCGTAGCATCCATTGACAAACGACTATCCAACAGTTCGTTGTACTAAATCGTTGTACTATCCAACAGCACCGACCTTTCCGCTGACCAAAGCGGGGCTGTGAAGATGCTGCGCATTACAGGCGCAAAAAAAACCCCACAATCGCCCCAGAGCTGTCCAGCGATGACAGTCAAATGGCACTGACATTCCTCCCAAATCAAAAACAGTTCTGGCATATTCGTGCTGCCGAAAAGGCGCAACCACATAGCAGTCTCCTCCTTGATGATTGTCGTGGCCAAAAATGCTGAAAAACAATCTGTGTCCGTTCCACACGGCGCACAACAACACAGTGACAAAAGAAAGCACAAAAACAACTCAAAACGGAAAAAAGTAACATCTCCCTGTTTTTGTTTTCCCAGGCAAACATGCGCACACGTGTGACAAGTGCGGTAAGGGCTTCACACTCAAGCAGATCCTGCAGAGCCACCAACAAAGTCACAATGAGGAGCGACCCTTCAAGTGCACCTTGTGCTCCAAGAGCTTCTACCGAGCAAACGGCCTAAAAATGCACAAACGCTTGCACGTCTCCCGCCGCGCCCGTACAAGCGAGAACCGCTGTCACGTCTGCGACAAGATCTTCAGTCTCCAATGCAACCTGCAGCGCCACCTGCGCGTCCACACAGGCGAAAAGCCTTTCTGCTGCGAAATCTGCGGGAAGAGCTTCAATCAGGGCGACTCGCTCAAGATTCACCAGAGGATCCACACGGGGGAGCGGCCGTTCAAATGTGACACCTGCGGGAAGACCTTCATCCAGAAATCAGCCTTAAAGCTGCACACCAACGCCGCCTCCCCGGCGTGCGTTGTGTGCGGCATAACGTTGGCCTGCGCAGACGGATTGCGCAACCACCTGCAAACGCACGCCGATGCTATGCCGTGCGTCTGCATCCTGTGTGGAGACCCAGTGGCCACGGTGGATGTTTTGCGTTCACACCAGCACCATCACAACACGGCCACCCGTGCGCACGGCTGCCCCTTCTGCAACAAGAGATTCAAGTCAGCCAGCTACCTGAAAACACACATTAAGTTGCACAGCGGAGTCAAGCCATTTACTTGTGAAATCTGCCATCGTAGCTTTGCCCTGCAATGCAGGCTCAAGTTGCACCAGGTATTTTTTTTCTTCAAAGATAAGTTAAAAAAAAAGAAAAGTTGGTTCAAAAAATGTTTTCTTTAACCAAAAGGTTTTTTTAAGTCAATAAAAACTCTTGATGAGGCCTGCCTCATCTAGAGACGCAGCCCAAGCCAACTGAACTATGTGCAGGGTTCAGAAATTAGTTCAATTAGTCATGACTTCATGAATGGCCGACTGTTAGGAAAATTTCACAGATTGAGAAGGTCCCAAAAACACTTAATATTATGTACAAAAATGACTACGCTGGTCATTAACTCATTCACTGCCGTTCACAATTGTATTTCAGGATTGAAAATATCATGTAGAGCACCATTCACAAATGTATTTGGGTTTTGTTTTTTCTTTCTTGGGTGCTGATAAAGCTGGCCATGTCCTCTGCCTGTTTTTTTTCCTTTTCCACAAGAGGGCATCATTTCCCTTCTTTCCATGTTCGCGTTTTGTTCCAGCTTCAGCTGTTGTTCAAGCGCTATAATACATTTCATTTATAAGTGCCTTTCAAAACTCTCAAGGTCGCTTTCCAGTCACATGATAAGTTTTTCTGTGGGTGAGCAGCGGCGGCCATATGCGCCAGCGTTCACTCAACCCGGAACTAACTATAATATAATATAATATAATATAATATAATATAAATAGATAGAAAGCTACTAGCTAGCTAGCCAGCCAGATAGGTAATAGTTAGCCAGCTAGATAGCTAGTGTACTATGTATATATAATACAAATCGACAAAATATTAACCACCGTAAATCAGGCAGGCAAACCTATATAAACCAATATGTATGTATTGCATTGTATTTTGGGCAGCCGCCCTGATTTCAAGCTAATATAAGTCCAGACCCATATAACTTAGGAATTAACTCTTTTTTTTCTGATTAAAGAAGAGAGTCAAGGGTTTCTAACGTTGTGTTGAACATTTATGTAGTCCTAAAAGTCAATGGTTATAAAAGAAATGTATTATTATTATTTTAAATTATTATTATTATTATTATTATTATTATTATTATTATTATTATTATTATTATTCTGTGGAACCTGGAATTCAAGTGACAATGACAAAAACCCTGGCACTGGAGTGGACACATTTTTGGACATCTGGCAGTGAATGAGTTAAATGGTCCCAAAAATTAATTTTGAATGAACATGGGGAAATTTGATTCAATCTCCTCTTCTTCTTTTCCTTTTGGCTTTTCCCTTTAAGGGACAGCGAATCAGTGTCCTCCATCTTCATTTTTGTTTTGGCCAAGCTTTTACGTCGGATGCCCTTCCTGACACAACCCTCTGTCTTTATCCGGGCTTGGGACCGGCACAAGAAGACTTATGTCCCTTTGTGGCTACAGAACTAGCAATTCGCTCAGTAAAGGGCTCCCAATTCAATATGAAAGAAAAATTAATAGCACCATAAATTTGGATCTATGGTAGTAGATCCCAACTGTGCATAAAAACATGACAAAAGACTGTTGCTAGCCATTTCTAAATTCACTTTTTGGGGTGACAGCTGTTTCTTGTTTTATCCAAATATATATGCGTCTCAGTGTTAGAATTTTATTTGCATTTTGATTCACTTGTAACTGCTGTTTCCAATACTTTTAACAAAGATTTAAGTGGGGGGGGGGAATCAAAACAAGCCAAAATTCAAAAATAGGATCAGTCAGTGACTTCAAAATACGAGTACACCACAATGCACGTTTTGTCCATAATAAATGTTTGTCCTCGTCTCTAGGAAGTGCACGTTGATAACAAACAGTTCTGCTGCGACGTTTGCGGCAAGTTTTTCAGCAATTTGAGCATGCTGACCCGCCACCAGCGAATCCACAAAGCTGTGAAGGTAAGGAAAAAAAGTTAGGTCTTTAAAATGTTCAAGGTCTTAATTAGGACTGCCACAAATCATTATTTTGCGAGTCGCCCTGTTACCGATAGTAGTCGCTACTAATCAAGTAATCAGATCAAATGTAAATTGAGACCTCGCAAAGCACATGCGCATCAAGTTAAATCCTTCCCCACTTGCACTTTTTCCCTCTCACCTCTTTAGGGAGAATATACGGGTGAGAAGGCATACGCCTGCGACCTGTGTGACAAACGCTTCAAACACAGTCCCAACCTGATTCGCCATCGCCGCATCCACACGGGGGAGAAGCCATATATCTGTGACGTGTGCGGACGCCGCTTCAGCCAAAGCAACAGTCTCAAAGCCCACCAGGTGGTCCACACCGGCCACAAGTTCATGTGCGACCGTTGTGGCAAAACCTACAGCGACAAGAGGAACCTCAAGAACCACAAGTGTTTCTAATGCTTACTCTTTGAAAATTTTACCTTGAAATCTCATGGCACATTACAAAAAAAAATAATTTATTGTACATGTACTTATTGCTAACTTATGTGACTGATCACAAATATGAATACAAACTACTACCCAGCTATTTCTTGGTTCTAGCATGAGCCACTGTATCGTATCCTAATGTAACCGTCGGTTGAGGCTGCCAATAGGTGTCTGCATAGGGTTTTTTATTACGGTACTGTATTTTATTCCTCTTGTTTTTTTATGAAGCAAACGAAAGAGCACCAGCACATGTGTCCACCATCCCTTGTTATGGACCGACTTTTTGCATTTGTAATGCCATTCGGTATGCTATACTGTATTCAATTATCTGAATATGAATTAAAGTGGTGTGGTTGTACTGTGTTTTACGATTACAAAAAGATCCACTGAACCAGCAATTTGTGATTTAGTGTTCTGTGAAATCTGAGCCTTTTGAGTTGACCATTGCTGTCACGATATTTTACATTTTGAATATTGTTTTGTGTAAACAGCTTCAGCAATGAAATAATAGTTTACTGATGGCAGAAGTTCACCTGCGTGTCAACCTTTGATCATAAATATACCGATACAACTAAAAGTAAATCTGTACATTGAAATACTATAACAGCATTAATATCGTCGCATAATAATATTTTGACGTTTTTATGGTTAGGCAGGTATACACTATATTTTGACACTAAGGTGTGATTGTTGGTATACTGTATTTTCAGTTCGGAGCGCTGCTGGGAAGGCTCCAGCACTCCCGTAACCCCTGTGAAAATGTGCAATTTAGGAAACGAAAGAATACAAAATTATAAAAAGACGATATTTAAAATATCACCTTTATTTTGAAACACCCACTGAGGATAGCGACCTTTCCGGTCATGAGTAAAGCTCATTGCCCAGTACAAGCGTGCGTAGAATTTGATCGTCTTACGGTTTCATTTCATCATTTGTTTCGGGTAAATTGTATGTTTTGCTCGTTGTCTGTACGCCAAGACGTCATATGGGGCATTTTGAGGCGCGAGCAACGTCCATTTTGGAAGAAATGGCGAACAAGGCTGTCATCGAAATGAGCAAAGTTGTCTTTGACTGCGAAACGACGCAAATCCTGTCGCCGGGCAAGGACGACTGCACTACACTTTCAACGATAGATCAAGTACAATTAATTGCTTATTTGACGAATGCCAAATGTGTTCTCGTGTACGTTTGTTTGCATCCTGCCAGCGCCTTCCTGGGTGATCATAGAAATAGAAAGGCTTGCTTACCAGCCTTTGTCGCATTCTCGTTAAACTAACAAACCGATTCGTTTTGACGAATTTTATATGCTGTATCTGTTAAATGTCACTCTTGCGTGTGAAGAAACATGTTCGTTCACAATTTTGTGTTGATACAAGCATGAATTAATCGTTTGTATCTCTTTAGATAGCTCAGCTACATGTTATAGATCAATTGTAGAAAACATCTGGGTGATGTCGCAACCGACAATAACGGTCTTCAAAGGCCCTAAAAAGTCTTAATTGGGTGTGCGATAAGGTTGTTATAAGTTTTATTTTTAAGTGGGTGATATTCTTTTTGTCCACCGTGTATTTTATATACCTATACGAAATGTATGTCTCCCATCAGGTGGTCCATCATGCCAACATCTTCATGACATCACTGGCTCAAGAAGCAGCCAACAACATCTGCGAGCTTTTTCATGAATGTTCATCTCTGCTGCACTTGCAAGTACGTCACACATTCCAACCTGAAAAATTTGAACGACTTTGAATAAGATTATGGCCTGTGTACAGGTGGTGCAAGGCGAGGCGCAGCTGGAGGAACTAAAGAAGAAGCTGGAAGTGGCAGAAACAGCGCTAGGTGTGGTGCTTACAAGCGCCTACACCGTCAAAGTGAAAGAAAAGGTGCAAGAGCAGGAAGCGGATGGAGAAGTTGACCCGTCAAAAGTAGATACAAACAGCCCAGGTGACCTCCCCTCCTTCATCATTGTAAATATCGTATAATACATTCTAAACTTTGCGGTATGACTCCAAAAACATTTACGCACTTGTTTGTGACATGGATACGGTTTTTGTTTGCAGGTCTGTCTGGGAACATCAAGAACTCAACCATCATTAACCTTATTTACAAGGTACTCTGAACCATCTCAATAATGTTGTTATGTTTTCTGCACTCGATTACTGTCTCGACCTCATAGAGCAGTTTCAACTTAATAATTCCAACGTTAAAAAGTTATTTGGAGTTTCATATAAAATGCATCATGGTGCAAATGATACTTCCATAAATTCCTCCATTTGATGAAATGTCTTGAACCTTTTTTCTCACTTGTCTTAAAAGGTCCTATAATTTGTTACATTTAATCTAATAACTCAATCAGTCTTTATCTGTATCAATGCTCTTAAAAATACAAAAAAAGTTATCAACATGATCATAAAAGGCTTGTTTTTTTGGAGTGATGAAAATACTCTGATCAAGACCATTATAATCTTTAAAATGTGTGTTAAACAGGACAACGTAAATCCAGCACTGACGCAGGACACCTTTGTTGAGCAGACGTCATGTGAGGCCGCCCAGCATGGCGGCAACTCGGAGCCCATAGATCATGATCATCCGGAAATAGTTGATCGAGACCACCATCAGGTCAGGATAAGAGGATCACAGCAATCATTACATTTATTGTATTATTTGTACTTTGTATTTTGAAAAGGATCCAAGCTCTTAGTACAGTTTCAAGAATGTATCACAGTTTTGTTAAATCATTGAGTGTGACTTGGAAATGTTTATTTTATTTTATTTTTTAATCTGATTTCATTTATCCTCCTTGCCTCAAAATTTAGTAAATGATACATTGGAGGCCATACGGTATCTTTTGCTCTACGACAGGGGTGTCAAAGTCATTTTTTGCCGCGGGCCACATTGTAGTTATGGTTTCCTCTCGAGGGCCGTTATGAATTTGGGGAACCCATTAGAATGTTTAAATCCCTTCAACTTTTACATATAGAGCACACAGAAAATTAATGAATAACTTGTTTTCAAATCTGAAGTCAAGAATAATGACTTATTGTGGTTGATATCCAAAAATATGAAATTTTGGCTCAGATTTTAGCAATCATGATGGAATTTAACAAGTTTGATTTGCTTTCGCGGACCGAAAAAAATGATGTGGCGGGCCGGATTTGGCCCGCGGGCCTTGACTTTGACACCTGTGCTCTACAACATGACTTCCATGTAAAAATTCACCCAAAAAAAGGAATAAAAGATAAGTAAACTACATTATTGTGACGCTTCCTTCATGGGGCAGGAGCACGAAAACGCCAATGACAACGTGGACGGCACCCAACATGATCTCCAAGCCGCCAAACAGACTGGCAGCAACTCGAACAACCAGCAGCCCAAAGCTCATCAGGCAGCGCACCGACGTGATAAGAACTTCACATGTTCACTCTGCGGACGCGTTTTTGCCCTGCGCCGTAGCCTCAACGTGCACATGCGGCAGCACACAGGTCAGTGCTCACCTTATTTTTTTTTTTTTTTTTTGGGTGTTACTACAAGGCCACGTATGATAACAAGCGGATTTTGAAAAAGTATCTCATTAAATCATCGTCACCTGTATTTATTGTAAATATTAGGATTTTTTTTACTTTAACTCATTCACTGCCATTCACAAATTTATTCGGGAATTGAAAATATGATGTAGAGCGCCATTCTTGCATTTAGTTGGGTTTTGTTTTGTCATGCTTGGGTGCCCTATAAAGCGCTGGCAATGTTATTTCTTTTCCACAAGTGGGCAGAATTTCCCTTGTTTCCATGTTAGCGCTTTGTTCCTGCTTCAGCTGTTGTTAAAGCGCTATAGAAACCAATATGTATTGCATTGTAATTTGGACAGCCGTCCTCATTTCAAGCTCATATAACTCCAGACCCTAATGATTTACGAATTAACTTATACAAATGTAGTTTTGTCATCAAAATTATTTTTTCTTTTGTTTTATAGACGTAAAAAAACTGTTCAGGTGTTTGAGGTGTCACTTGAAGTTAAAAAATGTGGTCCTTGATTACATTTCTGCTGGAATTTGCTTCTCTGCAGAAAAATATCATTTTTAGGAAAAATGAGGCATTTGGCCTGAAACCGCCAGTTGTGAACAGCCAATATTTCCAGAACCAAATCGGTTAAATGAACTTTTTTTTTCTGATGAAAGAAGAGAGTCTAAGGTTTTGAACGCTGCATTGAATGTTTATGTAGTCCTAAAACTCAATATTTTGTGGGTCCTGGAATTCAAGTCTTCTTCTTTTCCTTTCGGCTTTTCCCTTCAAGGGGTCGCCACAGCGAATCAGTAACCTCCATCTTCAGAGGTATGATACGCATATTTGTTTTGGCCCAGCTTTTACGTCGAATGCCCTTCCTGACACAACCCTCTGTATTTATCCGGGCTTGGGACCGGCACACGAAGACTTATGTCCCTTTGTGGCTACAGAACAAGCAACTCGCTCAGTAAAAGACTCCCAAACACAAAATGGTCATCAGCACAGCAACAATCAAAAAAGCAAAACTATTAAGTGACAATGACAAAAACCTTGACACTGGAGTGGACACATTTTTGCACATCTGGCAGTGAATTAGTTAGAAATAACAGTCAAATTATCTTGTGTCATTAAAATTAACTATTTAAAATGTTGTACATGGAGTTAGACACACTTTGGACATTATGCCTAATGTCCAAATGGCTAGACATGTCTTTTTGTTTTAATAATCAAATGTGGCTCCTGAGTTATAAAGTGTGCATTTTATTTCGTGACAAATAAGTCAACAAACACAGCCTCTGTTTGACTTTTTCTTGCCGGCGTTATTGCAGGCGAGCGTGCTCACATGTGCGACGTGTGTGGTAAAGGCTTCACGCTCAAGGAGACCCTGCTGGACCACCTGCGAACGCACAATGACGAACGACCCTTTAAGTGCACGCAGTGCGATAAGAGCTTCTACCAAGCACATGGCCTGAAGTTGCACCAGCGCTTGCATGTCGTCCGCCGCGAGCGCATCAACCGCTGCCAGTTTTGCAAGAAGACCTTCACCGTCCTTGGCAATCTGCGGCGTCACCTGCGCATCCACACGGGCGAGAAGCCCTTTAGCTGCGACACATGTGGGAAGAGCTTCAACCAGGCCGATACGCTCAAGAGCCATCAGAGGATCCACACGGGGGAGCGGCCTTATGGCTGCATAAGCTGCGGGAAGACTTTCATCCAAAAGAGCACACTGGAGACGCACACCGATGCCTCTGCGCTAGTATGCGTGGTTTGCGGCGCCACGGCGGACTGCGTGGAGAGGATGCGCGGCCACTTGCAAACCCACGCAGACGCCTTGCCGTGCGTCTGCATGCTGTGCAGGCAGAGGCTGACCACCGCGGCGGAGTTGCGCTCCCACCAGCAACATCACCATGCGGCGAGTGGCGAGCATTGCTGCACTATATGCGGGAAGACATTCAAGTCAGCAAGCTACATGAAGATCCACTTCAGGGTACACATCGGAATCAAGCCTTTCTCCTGCGACGTCTGTCTTCGCAGCTTCTCGCAAAAAAGCAGCCTCAAGACACACAAGGTACCCTTTTTTAAGTTAAAAAAAACTAAATTTGACAAAATCGCTGAAAAGGTTTTAAATTTGAAAGGTGTATGTCTTATGAACACTGTTCTTGAGAGTTATGAAAGGCCCTTAGAAATAAAATATTATTCTATATTTTTGCGTTATTGTACACTTTATCCTATCAGTTTCCCTTTGATTTAAAAAATGATTAAAATAAATTTAAATCAATACAGCATGGCATCTTTAACGTGCGGTGGCACGTGACCTACATCACCAGACTTTGTTGGCGGCCAACAGTCTGCAATTAATAATAATAATACATTATATTTTAAGCGCCTTTCAATTGCATCTCGCAAATTAATTCTTGTTTTTATTCTCATTCAAAGTTTGTTTCATCTGCAATTCACCAATAAAAGGGTGATCGCGGAGGTTGGTTGCTCGTCAAGTAGATCTTGGTTAAAAAAAAAACATTTGACGCCCCTGAATGGATTGGATTTGATTAGCTTTTTTTAGTCTCACAGTGGATAAATTTACATTTCACAGCTGCAAAGTGATGAAGGGGAGAAGTAGAAAAACAAAATACAGGAGCTGCTGGAAAGGCAGCCACTCTTGCGGCGCTTATTGAAGTCAAAAGAACAAAAAAACAAAATAATATGACATCACAAAGACAAAGTCATTCAATTTTAAACATTTTTCTGCACCCTCTTTGTTGTATGAAGCAGTTCTAGATGAAAGAGGAGAGGATCAAAGCATCCTTTTCACCTGTGGATCAGGGACGTCATGGTGAAATGTGCATGTCTGCTCCAAGCTAAATGTTGAAAGCAAACACAAAGCTGTAGCACCCATTGACGAAAAGAAATTGTCTCGCATCTTCTGTCCCACGTAAATCCGCTTCGATTCCAAGTCGCAACAGTTCCACATACGCATCAGTGCTCTGCCCTGACACACGCTCCTTTCTTCTCATCCCGGCTCCTCAAGCCATGCATCCATCCAGCTGCAAACTGTCTAACAGCATCGACCTTTTCGTTTAACAAAACAGGGCTGTGAAAATGCTGCCCATTACAGGTGCAAAAAAGCACAATGGCCCCAGAGCTGTCCAGCAATGACAGTCAAATGGCATCAACATTCCACCCAATCAAAAGTGATGGCGTATTTGTGCTGCCAAAAAGGCTCCGCAGAGCCTCCTTGATGAATGTCGTGGCCAAAAATGCTGAAAACCAATCTGTATCCGTTCCACGTGACGCAAAGTGACAAAAGAAACCAAAAAAATCAAGGCTCGTTGCTACCTATTCGGACACCATCTTGGACTTCTTTGACAGCCACAACATTGTACTTCACCAAAGGTGAATTCTTCATGGGTAACCTTTTTTTCCCCTGTGCTTTCTAGGCATTGCACACAGGCGAAAAGCCGTTTGCCTGTAACACGTGCGACAAGCGCTTCACCAACATGGGCAACTTGACCCGCCACCAGCGTGTCCACACGGGCGAAAAGCCATATATCTGTGATGTGTGTGGTCGCAGATTCAACCAAAGCAACAGCCTGAAGGCCCACCAGCAGGTCCACACAGGTCATAAGAAGTTCATATGCGACCGTTGTGGCAAGAGCTTTGCCTACCGGAGGAACCTCAAGCACCACAAGTGTCTCTACTGCTGAGTGCTTGAATGTTTGAACTGAACATAGTGGTTGAATGGTAGCTTGCATTGAAGGGATGTACGATTTAGTTGTTGTTTTTAAAGTAAAATTATGAAATATCTCACAGCCTTTGTGATGCTTATTGGCACCATTGGTCTTATTTCTTCACCAAAAATCAAGATGAAATTTTATCTCTGAATTAAGTGCAAAAAAAACCAAATGTTATTAAAATAATACATCTTGCATTTTGGTGAATGAAGACATCTTGGTTCCAAAAAAAATCATAAAGTAACATTTTATTGTGCAAGTTGAAGCCAAAATACTATTCCGGAAATTACGACATGCAAAACTGGGGAATTTTGATAGTTGTATGGCTGGGAAACAGTTCAGGGTGTACCCCAGCCCCTGTCCCAAGACTGCTGGGATAGACTCCAGCGTCCCCTGCGCCCCGTGTGACGATGAGCAGATGAAAATGGATGGATATTACCAATCCGTGTATGTTACAGCACACGTTTACATGCAACAATGTGTCTGATATATTTAATGTGTGACATATTTAGTCACTGCCCGGGCCAGAAAAGCCACTTTAAAAGTGCAAGCTGGAGGACAACAAGTACTGTACATCCATGACCACAAGGGGTCACCAACTCCATTCGCCTGGGCCCCGAGCCACGAAAACTGTCATTTTCAATTAATGCGAGAGATCGTCATGTGGGCCGTGAGAAATGATCTGTCACTTTTTTAAAAAATGAAAAAAAAATACTCATTTTCTGCCAATATTATGTCATTGTCCGTGCTGTAAAGACTGGGAGGGTAATTTAATATTCGTCCGTGTGGCAACACATAGTCGATTGGCTAGTTTCTCGAGATGGTTCGTGGTGTGCCGCAAAAAAATTCCAATGTAAGAAGACGTGCCCTGGCCCAAGAAAAGGTTGAAAAGCACTGCACTACAGTATGTTATAGATTGGGGCCTCAAACTCCCATCGGCAAGGGCCGCTTTGCTACATGTTCTGCATCTCTCCTTTTCGCAGCACACCTGATTCAAATGATCAGGGCCGTTATCAGGCTACTGCAGAACTTGCTGGTGATTTGGGGGTCACTGCACTGCAAAGTGATACAATAATTGGGGGGCGGGTAGTTCTGCTACTGGTAGAATGTGTCTCGAAACATCTACAAAGTAAAGGTTTAAAATGCAGCTCTCGCCTCTTCCAGCTACATAATAATAATAATAATAATAATAGATTTCATTTATAAGCGCCTTTCAAAACTCTCAAGGTCACTTTACAGTCGCAGATTAAGTTTTTCAAAACTCATTTTGTTATTTTTTTTTAATCTTCAAGAAAACACGTTTTGAAAGAACGACGGTGATCTTAGTACACAGCTTTGTTGAACACCATTTACAGTACTTCACTTTTAAGTGCAATGTGTGCATCTGAGTGTCAGAGGTGGGATTTTTATCTGAAATGTCATTTCAGTTTAAAAAAACAACACATTATTTAATTGTTAAATTTGTAATTGTTTTTATGCCCTTTGCCTCAGCTGTCCAAATGCCTCCCGTATCCTGCTAGATGTATTGATCATTCCACATCCATATTCATTTACTTTTGCCCTCTAATTGCTTTATTCACCTCTGACCGGACAATTCTGCTGCTTCATGGAAATATGGATGTTCTTTCCAGCATCGATCTCCTCTGTCAGACCAGCGAGCTTTCTGCTGTCCACTTTATCAGCTGCTCTGACAGATGACAGTGCTGCTTTGGAGTGCTGCTGTTTATTTGACTTTCATTTACTACTTCTTCTTCCTCTTTTCCTTTCGGCTTTTCCCTTCAGGGAACCCTTCATTTCCCTTCATTTACTTCTTATGTTCTGTTCATTTGCCTCATATTTTGTTTTTACATTGAGGAGTTATAATCAAGAGATATCGCGGGAAGTATGAGGCCGTGGGTTCGGTCCATAAGATCAAGATCAGTCCAGGTAAAACCCTTTGTTAACTCTGATTACATGTTTTATACTATTTGTACAAATACAGATTTATATGGATTGGTACATTGAAAGGCTGAAACTTTTTTATTTCCATTTTCACTTCTTTTTTTATGTCAATTTCCCTTCAATACATCCTTGACAAAGTAATATTTTCTATGCACCACAAATCTAAACACAATATTCTGATGTACATTGCATTTGTAAAAAAAATCCACCCATTTTTTTTATCCATCTATTTATCCAGTGGGCAGCCATTTTACATCACGGTGCCTAAGGGCTCAGCTGACCATACCATTACCTGAGCACGTATGTGCTGTAATGTCATTTTCTGTCATCAGCAAGTGCCAAAATGGCTGCCCTGAAGCTGAGATGGATGTTTTCCTACATAATTAATATTCCACAAACGCAATAGTAAACAGAATGCATTGTTTAGATGGGTGGACATGAGGTATGACATGATGTGAGGGGAAAACTTGGTTTCTCCTTTCAATGCGTTTATTTGAACACTGTCTGCTGTATTTTGGCGTACCGCGTATTGTTTCCCAATTGTTCCAGAATGAGTATTCACAAAGAAAAACAAGTAGAGTACTGTACTCAATTTGTGATCGAGAAATATTTTTTTTAATTACGATGTGACGGTGAACGCATCTCCAACGGGTGAAGACGTGTAATCCATAATTACGAGGCGTCACTGAACGCATCGTGGCCATTGTCGGAGGAGGGAGGAGAAGAGGGAGAGTCAGCCTGTCTTCCCCCTTTACCGTCATCACACTGGACGTCTACCGGTCTCATTCTAGAAACTTAAACTAACGTTCCGATACTGAACTACTCTTTCAAGATTTCAAAAGATGTCGCTGAGGAGATATTAGCCTTTTGCTTTGTTGTCGCCTGACCACCGGACACCGGCTACTTTCGATTGGCCGCATCCAGAAGCGTAGCGGTGGGTTGATTCTCGAGGCTTTCTTCGTGACAAGGCCCCCTGGTACATCAGTGGAAATGTGGACTATGGGTGTGTTATCGTGACAATTTCAGATCAACATTGACGCTTTTGTAAAGCGCAGGACATAACGGCTTGCCCCTTAGCCAGCTAGCTTCCGAGCCCGCTGCGGTTTCGCCCTAGTTTGTCGTTCGGCGTTACTGAGGACATTTGCTTCTTAACCTCCGGGATCATCCTGTTAGTGACGCCGTCTGTCTACCGGAATGCGGCTGTGGAGCTGAAGGGCCGGGAGGCAGTGAGTCCCCATTAAGTGGGGGTAGAAATTTAGGCCCCGTTGTGCAGCTTTTCCTGTTTTTTTGATGATGCTTAATTGGTGGAGCTGCGTGGAGCTCCCTGGACTCTTGACTGTGCTGCCTTCAAGGACCTTCAACATGAAGATTGTATGAGAGACCGCCTTTCCCCGCACCTCCCAAATACGCTGCGTCTGCTGTTATTGACAGTTAGAGGGTGGCTTGCCTGCATCTGTGTGTACATTACACACAACAGTCTGCTTATTATTCTTCCTCTCTGACGGGAATCGCACTCAGGGACGAGCATGTCTTTATTACGTGCCGCACTGCCCGGAAACGAGAGGAACCCGGATCATGTAAGTGCATGTAAACAAGAACAATCTAACACGCACAGTAGATGGGACGTGTAGAAGTGATGTGTCGCATCCTGTCCATTTTGAGCTATGTCGACCCCCTCACACCACCCATGCCCTAAAGCCAATCAATATTTAATCCAGTTGATGCAAGACCACCTTGAATAAACACACTGTCCCTCTTCACCCTTTTAAATGATTTGGCCTTTGAAACCCACTCAAGCTAAAACATGACCATAAAGATGACTATGTCTGTGTAAAGTAGATACAGTATTGAGAAATGCTTGAGTGTGTGTTTGTGTTTGTTTGCCGGGGCCATGACAAATGTATGAAGTACAAAAGGAAATGAGATATTGCAAACATCACCAAGTACAGTAAAGTCTCGTTATATCGATATTCAAGGGAGTCCGAAAAAATATCGATATAACCGGGACTATCGATATATCCGACCCTGTTTGCATGTAATTTTCTCCGTGCGTGCATAGAAATAGTATCGATATAACCGGGACTATCGATATATCCAATATCGATATAACGAGACTTTACTGTAGTATGATTTTTATTTTGGCCCACAAGCATTCACCAATCCCACCAAATTGATAAAATAGGAGCTGCTTCAGATTGTCTGAGTAGGTTTCTAATTATGTTGAGTTTATTTTCCCTGTGTGCAGGAATTACAAACCAAAATACTGTATGGTATTATAGAGATGTAAACATTTAATTTTTGACATGTTGAAGATATTTCCTTCACATGGATGTTAATAGGCAAGTATTTGTATTGTCATAATTCTGGGGGAATGACTGATTCACAGACAAGAAGACGTATACAATAAGTAACCAGGTTATTTTTGCACATTATAAAGGATCAGTTTTTGGAATCTGTGCATCATATTTGTCTTTCAGCTCTTACTGTGGCAATATGAGAGTATCATGCATAGGCCTGGCATATGAAATATCTCATTGTAACTCATTACAAGAATGGATTGTAATAATTCCTGATTTGACTTACTCATTTTGACAGATAGTTTTGCTAAAAAGAGGTTGAAAAATAAGCTTCTTGTGAACAGGGCCAACATCACAAGCCGTAGTCGCAACAGCAGTAGGGCATAAATTCCACACCCTAATTCTTCCCAGACATTTTCAAGTTCCTTGAATATCCAAAAGCTAATTTACAGTAATTCTGCTGCATAGAGTTAAAGGACAACCGACATCTCCGGACAAGTTGTGTCCATAATTTGTAAAATGGCTTCAAATGACTTCTACTGAGCGTATTTTACAAAGATTCCACCGCATATCGCTATATTTTACGTTTTAAGACTCGCGCTGAATATTCAGGAAGTATTGTTTTTGAGTTGGTGACGTCACTATAGGACCGCCCCTGACCGTAAAAAAGACCCATTGTCGCGGTCCTTCCATCACGTTAATGTATTTTGCTGTACTTGTTTGATCTGGAGACCTCGTGTTGTACCCAAAAGTCGCCAGAAGGCCAGAAGAGGGCGTCCAAGCGCCATATAAGGAATTTATCAGCCTGTGGAAACAGAGGTGGCCACAGGAGGTCGCCATTTTGTGCCTCTTTTTGGTGAGAGATGTTGCCTCAAAATGGCACAAATAAATTCTTTAATCGATTGCAAACATGGATGCTTTCCTCTTCAGAACTATTTGAATCATATTCATAACTGGATGTGTAACAAGAAAGCATATTCTCCGAATGTGAAGCCATTGTTTTGATTCACTAGCAATGCAAGACGCCTTGGCGTGACGTCACGAACTGCGGGCGGGACTTTCTGAAAATGCCCAATTCGCAGCTCAATTTTTTGCAGATTTTGGTCTTTATTATTATTATTATCACTTTAAGTTTTTATTGGTGTTTTGCATTTGACTAAAAATATCATACTGCGTGTTTTGGGTATTTTAGATGCTATAATACGTTTTTCTGATGTCAGTTAAAAAACAAAAAAGTGACGTCGATTGTCCTTTAAGGCGTGACCATTACACCTTTTCAGTCATACAAGCAATCTTTTATGGTTGTCTAGCCAGAGCTACGATAGTATGACCTTGTATGACCATATGGCGACAAATTTATCTGTAAGGTCGTTTCTGCGGCACTGAAATATGTTGCTCAAGGCAAGTTGTGAGATTTGATCAGCATGTGTAAAAGCACCCCCCAAAGTGGGCGTGGCTTAGTGCCTGTTTGCACATGCCTAGAAAGTCCACTCTGTGCACCCAAGTTGTATTAAAGAAAATTTTTAGGCAAGCAAAGAGAGGTTGAGGTTTTCTTTGGGAGTGACCAGGTTGGATAGGATCAGGAAAGAGTACATTAGTGGGACAACTCATATTAGAGGATTTGGAGAGAAAGTCAGAGAGGCCAGACTGAGATGGTTTGGACATATCCAGAGGAGAGAGAGCGGCTATATCGGGAGAAGGATGCTGAGCCTTGAACTGTCAGGCAGGAGACCGAGAGGAAGACCGAAGAGGAGGCTTATGGCTGTTGTCAAAGAGGACATGAAGGTCGCTGGTGTGAGAGAAGAGGATGCACAAAACCGGGATAGATGGAGGACATTGATTCGCTGTGGCGACCCCTGAGGGTAAAGCCGAAAGGAAAAGAAGAATAAGAAGAAAGAGACATTTTGAGGAGATCAACATTCTTCAAAATGCTCTGTATGTACGTGTCTGTGTATATTTGGTTGAAAAGACAAAGTATGGCAATTTGATTCAAAGCACCATGTTTATGATTTGATGACCCTTGATAACATCTTTTGACACATTGTGAAATTTCACCCCTTGACACAAGTTTCACTTAACAAGATGAAATTGCTTCGGCATGGCAGTCATGAGCCGACCCACAAAAAATATCAAGAAGCCTTGCCTGGATAAACAAAGCCCCCTTTTTTCCGCCAGGGCATTATTAGTTGGTCCTTCAAAGATTAATTTCTCCTTGAGATTTTGCCTAGTAGTCTACAAACAAGTCTGGCGCACCTCCCAACCAGCTGCTTTAATTTCCCTTTTGTGTTTCCTGGACTTCCAAAGTTATGTCATACAGTTTCTGTCACAACTTGTTTGACGGAGCTAGTACCATAACTCAAGCTCTCCATCATGTGCTCTAGTGAGGCCCAGTCAGCCATTTATGACGCTCATGAACTTTGATGTGAGGTGACCTATATTTTTCTAGTTTTGTTTTTCACCCAGACTGCATTGTAAGGAGAGAATGTGACCGTCACCGCAATGTTTCCATCTTAAAATTTACGCTCTGGGAGGTGATTGAGGTCCTGTCTGTTTACTCTTAGCATCTCTTACCAAGATGGCCACTCAAAAGGTGCTACACCATGCCGCTATTAGTGTCATTAGTGCTGATGAAGCTTTATTAATGTATATGACAAAATCTCCCCTTGGAAACACACTTGGTTGCATGTTCTGTGTAGTACACACCATGAACCAAACAGCGCATTGACTACATGCCATCTTAACTCGTTCATTGCCAAACAATACGTCTGTGTAAGCTCTCAGTCGTACAGGAGTTGGCGCGGGACCAATCGTTAGTCAGGAATGTAGGAACAATCAGTGGGGCCACAGGGGGGGGGGTCCCGCGCCCCCCCCCAACCTGAGAGTAGGGACCTATCATAGCTGTGTCCGGCGCCACCAGGTCTGGACATTAGGGTTATATATATGGGGCCGATACGACCAGTCAGACTTTAGTTCGCTGACAAAGCCTCTTGGATAGGAGGCGAAACGTCCGAAACCTTCACTTTTGTACAGATGACGGCTGAAGAAACCTTCTCATCCATTGCCAAACAATGTGCAAAAATGTGTCCTCTCCAGTGCCAGGGTTTTTGTCAGTCACTTGAATTCCAGGACCCACAGAATATTGAGTTTTAGGACTACATTCAATACAGCGTTACGAACCTGAGACTGTCTTCTTTCATTAGAAAAAAAGAGTTAATTCCTAAATTATATGGGTCTGGAGTTATATGAGCTTGAAATGAGGGTGGCGGTCCAAAATATAATGCAATACAGACATACGTTTTGATTTATATAGCGATTTAACAACAGCTGACGCTGAAAAAAAAACGCTAATATGGAAAAAAGGGAAATGCTGGCACCTGGTAGAAAAGAAAAAAAAATGCCAGAAGTGTCATTATGTCTTTGTGCTCGCTTGAATGCCACACATTTTGCTGTCATCGCTCAGACGGGAAGTGATGCAAAGGAACGTCATGTAGTTCTTTCCAATGCTGTAAAGATATCAGTGACGTTCGTGATGCGACCAAAATGTTGGCACAGTTGAAGAAAATATGTTGTGCAACACAAAATCGTTTGTGGTTTGGCTCTGAATTGTTGACAGTTGACTTGTATCGCTGTCGCTGCAACAAAGCAACACAATACCGTGATAATCAATCAAAGTCATTAACAAAATGGACGTGATATGTTCAATAACACCTGTGTCAAGCGGTGACTCACCCCTGTCTATTTTCATCAGGCCGGGAGACACTCGCTGTTTGTGTGAGTGTGCGTACATAAGGGAACGTGTGTGTATGTGTGAGTGAATGAGATGAAGATTGATTTTGTGTGTGTGGGAGAGAGAGTATTTGTGTTCAAATGAACAACTAGAGAGGAAAAGGAAACTGGTGTCACCGCAACAGGGATGGGAGTTAAATTCAAGGTTACGCCACTTTGCTTCAGCTGGTCGCCGACGTCACATTTCCTGTTACAACACACTCACAAAAAGTGTGATAGCAGTACACATTGGTGCGCCATCGTCATTGGTTTTCATAGAGTATGTCAAATGTTATCAGTGGAGCATGCTGTAACAAGACACAAATATTTTTAGTTGCAGGTTATAATACCCAGTATCCCTCCATCTCAGTGACGTTGCTTTCTTCTTGTCGAGTTTGCGTCTCAAAAGCACAGTCTATATTCCACTTGGAATGTTCGCTCATTCCAAATTGCAGTATGTCTCAAAAGTCCTTCAGGTTAGATGGGGAACGTTTTTAGATGTTCCCATAATTGGTCAAGCAGTATATGTTGTGTGTGTGTGATTTTTTTTTTTTGTTTGTTTAATTGTCAGCCAATAGGAAAATTGTCAAAAAAAATCTTCATGCTGTCAATATGGAGGGTTGAATTTTGTGGTGAAAAAAAATATGTCCCAGGTAATCCATTTTACAGTCTGACTGCAATGTTTTTTTTTGGGCGGGGGGAATAAATTAGCAAAAATGTGAAATAATATACCGTATTTTGCGGTGTATGATGCGCATCCGTAGCATAAGGCGCACCCCCAAGGAATGTTGTATTTTCAAACTTGTTCCATATATAAGGCGTACCGGAGTATAAGGCGCACCTTCAATGAAATACAAAAAGTTTTCTAAATATAATATATACATTTATATATAAATATATAAATTTACAAAAGTTTCCAAATATAAGGAAGGGGGGAATGGAGTCGATGGCTGCTGACAGTTGTTGCGAGACCTATTGCGGCTCAATATTACTTCACATATTAGGCGCCCCTGCGTATAGTCATCTTTTGAAGAAAATCAAGGCTTTGGGGTGCGCCTTATACACCGGAAAATACAGTACTGTATAATTCTCATTGCCATGGGCTGTAGAAAAATAATTTTAGACTCAAATTGCAATGCATCAAATGTGAAAAAAATAGAATCTAAATTAACAAAAATGTGAAATAATATATTGTATATTCCCCATTGCTATAATGGGCTGTAGAAAAAGAATCAATTTTTGACTCTAACTGCAATGCATCAAGTATGCAAAAAAATATCATGGTGAATTCTTGGTAGGCGCTGTGCATACTTTTCCGAGGTTAGATGCACAGTGACTGGTTGAGTCTTTTCTAATTCTGATTGTTCATCTGTCGTCTCCTTAGCACACCTCACTGTCCAGCAGCCGCACGGACAAGGGGTCGGGGTGGTCCAGTCGCTCGCTGGGTGGCCGATGTCGCAACTCCATCGCCGTGTGCTCAGATGAACAACCGCACATCGGAAACTACAGGCTGCTCAAGACCATTGGCAAGGGCAACTTTGCGAAGGTTAAACTGGCGCGACACATCCTGACGGGTAGAGAGGTATGTTTTTTTTTTTAAGAAGTTCAAGGCTTTTTTTAAGAAGTTCAAGGCTGGATTTACACATCTCCAAGTAATTAATTCCATTGTGACGTCTGTATCCTTTTATTTCCACATACATTTCAAGTGACACATATCCTGTATGACTGTTCACACCGGAAAATGACACCACAGAAGTAAATAATAACGCCAAAAACACCTACAGTATTCAAATATGCAAAGCATTTAGTTGGCCTGAGACAACTCTTTCAGTACCATTGATTTAAATGAGCATAACCTGCCCGTACACATTATTTAACACCTCTAACGTAGCATACATCATATTTCATGTCAGTAGAACTAGAATGGGCCTGATTGTGATGTGTGCCTTGCAACATGGACGTAAATGACTTACTGTGAATTTAACTGGCCTAAAGAAGTTCAGAAAGGAAATATCCTGTCATATGAGTGTTGCCCTGCCGTACAAACACACATGACACCGTGAGAGTCGTTGGTTTGACAAAGGCACTGTTGATCCTGGTTGATTTGTGGTCTTTTTTGGCAAAAAAAGAAATAAAGAATAAATAAAAGTAGCTTCTTTGTTCTCTCCAAAGTTTAGACTGTCTTCATGGAACCTACTTTTTTATATGTCATTGACCTCTGTTCTTTTGTCTGTTTAGGTTGCAATAAAAATCATTGATAAAACACAGCTCAACCCTTCAAGCCTACAAAAGGTGAATGAATTTCATTTTATATTTAATGAATATTATGGGTGATGTAAAATAAATGTTATTGTTATAATTTCAAAATATATTTTTGATACCATACATTTATATTTTGATGTAAGTGTTTATATTTTCTAGGTAATGTTATTTTTAAAAGTCTTTTTTTTTTAATATATTTTGCATTTAATCTTTTAGATATTCTTGTATTTTTAAATTATATGTTTCATTGTATTATATTTGTATTACGTTCATTTTATTTTCACTATTTTCATGATTAGTGCCTCAGGAACTCATATTGAAGTGAGGAAAAGAGCTTTATTTAGTTGTACATAAACATGTCTAATTGTTTGAATAACTTTGTCTTTGGTATGGTCTTGTGACATTTGTCTACAAATATGATACAAACTTAATTTGGGTGGTTGTCAATTGCTTTGTAAGGTTCATTCCGTGCTGTCGGACTCTCACCTATATTTGATGAATAGCTGTTGGATTATTTTGATCGTTCGCCCTTGGTTCATTGCTTCGACGGGTGTTGATGGAAGAGGATGGTTGAATCATCAGGGAGCCAGGTGTAGAACAGAAAGTTGGTTTAATCTTGGAGAGAGCGGAGGCATCGCGGTGTCGGCTTAAGGAGAGAGCATGGCGATAGAGAAAGAAAGAACTAGAAGGGAGAGCATTTTATACGGCGCGCAGTGTGTGACGCGAAAGGATGTGACGTAATGTAAATGCGACATCATGTAAGGGAAGGCAGGATATGACGTATCAGGAAGTTCAAAATGTAAACAAAGATTACAGAGCGATGTTTAGAGATGTTTGTATGGCGAATTACCCCAACAATAGCAGCAACTCACAATCTCAAAAAAAGCTTATATCTTGTAATTGTGGTCTGACCTCTTATGTGAAGTCTCCTCACGAGAGCAAAACTCCTCCAAGGCAGGGCCATCTCTCTTTTCAGCAATGACCTTCATGAAATGTTAGTCGAGATCAATACGTTTTTGTTACTTCACTTGCCGATGAACCAACCAAACCAAAACCATGCAGAACCCTAATTGAGGGAGGTAATGAGAAGCACTGTGTTGTGTTAACTGTGTGTGTTTTTCATGACTCAGGATGCTTTTCCCCAAGGATTGAGAGTCACTTTTCGTTATTGATTTCTGAATGACTTTGTCTTAGCTCAGGGTGCCAATGGGTGCGGATCGTGTTATCTCCCTGAACAAATCAACATGAGGCTTTGGGGGGCTTTTCTGTCTTGTTTCTAAACCTTGAATATAGTTTGTCACATTTGGTACTAATTGCTCTTTGTACGGAAAATAAACTTAGCCTTTGTCTGATTATAACTTGACTTAATCATTACAGTACTGTCCCAACAACAAAACGAAAAATCCATTTGCCATTGAACACTGTGTGTGTGTGTGTGTGTGTGTGTGTGTGTGTGTGTGTGTGTGTGTGTGTGTGTGTGCGTGCGTGTGCGTGCGTGCGTGCGTGCGTGCGTGCGTGTGTGTGTGCGCGCGCTCTCATACACCAACAACACACATAGCTGGCCTATTGACGAGTTGTCTGTTGGTTAGCTAACAAGTGTTGATAACACTCAAGTATCGATGGTGTCTGGCCCTCGCTGTGCAAAACTGGCTCTCACCGAGCTGAGATAGCTATCAAGCTCCACTGCTATCTAATTATTTTTTAATTTATTCACCATAACTTCAAACTTCACCAAAGTGACACTGCCAACCATCCCCCTGGTATGCATGAGAGCCTTTTCACTTTACCTTTTCACAATGACACAAGGTTTCTACAAACAATTTCAGCAGATTTTTGTCAAGTAAAAGGTATCTAGGTCCCATTTGACACAACAAATATGAGTTTGGTGCTTTTTTTAGGATCCCTGTTCATGGTTGTATCCGGGACCACAGTCTAGGGCTGAGCAATTTTGAAAATCAATCGGATAACTTTTTCCCCCACTCAATTGCGATTTGTACTTACTTAAAGGACAACCAACGTCTCCGGACAAGTTGTGTCCATAATTTGTAAAATGGCTTCAAATGACTTCTACTGAGCGTATTTTACAAAGATTCCACCGCATATAGCTATATTTTACGTTTTAAGACTCACGCTGAATATTCAGGAAGTCTTGTTTTTGAGTTGGTGACGAGTCCGTACGTGACATCACTAAAGGACCGCCCTTCACCGTAAAAAAGACGCATTGTAGCGGTCCTGCCATCACGTCAATGTATTTTGCTGTACCTGTTTGGTCTGGGGACCTCGTGTTGCACCCAAAAGCCGCCAGGAGGCCAGAAGAGGTCATCCAAGCGCCATGTAAGGAATTTATCAGCCTGTGGAAACGGAGGTGGCCACAGGAGGTCGCCATTTTGTGCCTCTTTTTTTGGGTGAGAGATTTTCCCCCAATGTTGCCTCAAAATGGCACGGATTAAATTATTTAATCAATTGCAAACATGTATGCTTCCCTCTTTAGAACTATTTGAATCATATTCATAACTGCAGGTGTAACAAAAAAGCATATTCTCCGAATCTGAAGCCATTGTTTTGTTCACCAGCAATGCAAGACGTCTTGGCGTGACGTCACGAACTGGGGGTGGGACTTTCTCAAAATGCCCAATTCGCAGCTCCATTTTTTGGCACATTTTGGACACTTTAAGTCATTTTTATTGGTATTTTGCATTTGACTAAAAATATCATACTGCGTGTTTTGGGTATTTTAGATGCTATAAAACGTTTTTCTGGTATCAGTTAAAAAACAAAAAATTGACGTCGGTTGTCCTTTCAATTAGCCTTCAACGCTCGAGCAAAACCCTAAACGGTTTGTCTTCCTGAGGATAATACTCCACATCTGTTGTTGGTTGACAATTTCACATATGCAAGCAATGTATATCTGTATATTTTTTTCTGCCTGCATCCACGTTTGCAGTTGCAACTCTTCAGAAGATCGTTGTCATGTAAATGAGCACTTGCCGGGCCCAGTATCGACACTGATAAAGTGTTTGGAGACTGAGTTTGAACCATCGAGCAATGCTGGGAAGCTTCTTTCTTTTTTTTTCTAGTCCCCTGTGCTGGCCCCCTAAACTGAGAGCTAAATTCCAGACAGGGGAACAAAAGGGCTGCAGGCTGGGCTGCGGAATTGTGAGGCCTGGACACGGGAGAGGAGAAAGACAAGATAGACAGAAGACACATTACGCAGACGTGGTCGTCTCACCAACTTTTGTCTACATGTGTAATGCAATGTAATGCATTTCTATTGTGTCATATTGTTGGCCCAGAGTGCTTTGTTGTGGTTATTTATTAGATTAGATAAGATTAGATGAGCCTTTATTTGTCTCACAGTGGAGAAATTTATATTTCACAGCAGCAAAAACGAAATACAGGAGCTGCTGTAAAGGCAACCACTCTCATGGCGCCATCTTGTAGTCAAGCACACAAAAAAACCTAAATAACAAATAATGTGACAACACAATCTGAAGCACTTTCTGCACTCTTTGTTGCATAAAGCAGTTCTCGATGAAAGAGCAGAGGATCATAGCGTCATTTTCACCAGTGGATCAAGTACGTCATGGTGGAATGTGCACATCTGCTACAAGCTAAATGTTGAAATCAAACATGAAGCTGTAGAGTCTATTGATAAAAAGAGATTGTCTCACATCTTCTGTTCCACGTAAATCCGCTCCAATTCCAAGCCGCAGCAGTTCCACATACACACATATGGAGAGTATGTAGACAAGAGGGTAGCCATGTCGAGAGCAGTTTTGTTTTTCTCCCAAAAATGATTGGCAAGCATCTCACTTGCAATCCAATGCACTTCAGGTGAAATAAATGTGACATTTATAAAGACTATATAGTAGTTCGTCCAGGAAATTTGAGACTAGGGTATGCAGCTCTGAAAATACTGTATCTGATTAGAATATTGTAGTACAATGAACAACAGGAAGCAAACGTTCATGGAACTTTAGGTGAAAAGGTGGTGTGGCTGCACTCGAGCTATGGAATGGGAAAAAATATTTTCATTTTATGTCAGTTTTTCTCCCTTCGTGTTATGAGCTTACTTACACCACCATTTGAGAATCACTCCTCTAGATTGTCCATACAGGCATTAATCTGAGAGTGAGTGGTAGTTTGCATATTTGCAATGTGACTGGCTGATAACAAGTTCAGGGAGTACAACAATCAATTTTCTCACCAAACGTCAGTTTTGTTTGCTGTAAATTGTCCATGCTTGTTTGTCTACCAGCCGTGCCGTCAGGTGCCTATGAGTCCTTAATGGGGAGAAGCGCTATTCAAAATGGGTGGATAAAATCAATGACACAGCATAGGAGTCTGTAAGAGTCTAATCAAATTAAGTAAGTAGAGCATCTAAGTGCTTCAAGAAGAATTAAGAGGATGAGCCTGTCACCTCTACTTTACATTTTCCACATCCCGTCAATCATGAGCAGAGATGAATGAGTTTTCCATTTCTCTCGAACATTTCCATTCTGCCTTGCTCTTTGAAACCCTGTCTGGATCTTTTTCACTAACTGCCCAGCTGTCATGACAACGGACATGCCGCGTCATGGTTGCTGTGACAATTTCAGCATTAATCCCCCCGAGGGCCACAATGTGGGCTGCACACAAAGCTGCTGTGATTTACTCATAAAATGTCATAACGTTTCAAACGGTTACTAAGGTCTTCACTTCACGAAAGGAGTGCCAATTCCATGGAGACGAATCCTTGAAAAGGCGATGCAGCTTCAATGCCATGTTAGTCGATGGAGGCACCCATGCAAGATACTGTATTTTCACAACCATAAGGGTGCACCTTAACTCATTCACTGCCATTCCCAATTTTTTGGGGGGAATTGAAAACCATAATGTGGGGGGCCATTCCCAAATTTGTTGGGATTTAGTATTTTTCTTGGGGGGGGGGGGGGGGGGGGGGGGTGTTGAAGCGTCGGTCAGACCTCTGGCAATGTTTTTCCCAGCATGGGCAGCATTTCTCTTTTGTACAGCTGACCCCACTTTCAATGCAGATAACTCTAGAGACAAGTAAACTCAAAAGAAATGTTTGTTTTCTGATGAAAGAAGAGAGTCTAAAGCAGGGGTGTCAAAGTCATTTTTTGCCGCGGGCCACATTGTAGTTTTGGTTTCCTCTCGAGGGCCGTTATGAATTTGGGGAACCCATTAGAATGTTTGAATCCCTTCAAATATTACATATAGAGCACACAGCAAATTAATGAATAACTCGTTTTCAAATCTGAAGTCAAGAATAATGACTTTTATTGTGGTTGACATCCAAAAATATGAAATTTTGGCTCAGATTTTAGCAATCATCATGGAATTAACAAGTTTGATTTGCTTTCGCGGGCCGAAAAAAATGATGTGGCGGGCCGGATTTGGCCCGCGGGCCTTGACTTTGACACCTGTGGTCTAAAGTTTCTTACGCTGCATTGAATGTTTATTTAGTCCTTAAACTCAATATTTTGTGGGTCTTGGAATTCGAGTAACAATGACAACCCTGGCACGAGAGTGCACACATATTTGCACATCGCCTGGCAGTGAATGAGTTAAGTCTAACATGTTCTCCAAAATGGACAGTGCGCCTAACCATACTGGTATGCACATAGTTCCAAAATATCTTGAGTGCTGTTGTGTGACTTCAATGAGGGGTCCGCTTACCTGACTGACTGATTGACTTAATTCTGTTGTCACTCCTGTATACCAATAAGGGATTATTGTGGTCATGTTTTCTTTTTGTAACACACGATTTGGGTGATGAATTCTATTTAAAATAAAATCATAACTACCTCACAACCTCATGCGATTTATGATGACATCATTTTGGGTGTGCTGCAGATTGTTTTTATTCATGCGTCACTTGACGTCGGCAGACTGGACCTGTTCGACTAGGCCAAATGTCTCGTCTCATTTACTGAAATAGAGAAAAGTGCAACGTTGCATGAAGGAAATAAAGAAGTGAAGCTTCTTGGTCTTTACTTACTCTACCAGACCGCAATCGCATTATTATTGTTTCCTTGTTTATTTTTTACTTTATTTTTTCCCCTTTTCTCCATTTTGCGTGAATTCCTTCATCATTGGTCATTTGACCTAGGAATGTTCCTTTCCTGTTTTATTATTATTTATTAAATTAAAAATCTACTATTTTTATTTAATTTGATAAATATTGGAAGACTTTTGTGACCTGACAAATGCTTTGTCTCATTCCTTTGTTTGGAAAAAAATATATAAATACTATATAAAATGTGATGTTTTTTGTACAAATGCTTGTCCCTTCGTACGCTATTATCTACTTACAGGCATAAAACCTTGTCATACCCAACACTCAATGTCATGCCTGTTGTGTCGAAAGCAGTCATCTTTACAAGTATTGCCGTGTGAAAGTACAAATTGGGTTAGGTTTTATGAAACAGAGCCAAGGTGGCATGAAACTGGCTAGAGAAATGCAACTTTGGCATCAGCTCTGCATTTTACTGTGATTACTGACAATAGAAGATGCTTGTTCTGAATCACAGGTGTGTGGTCACACTGTAAATTTAAACCATGTCCAACTGGACTTGCTTTGATATTAATATCTCTTCAAGGACAACCGACGTCTCCGGATAAGTTTTGTCCATAATTTGTAAAATGACTTCTCTTCTTTCTTCTTTTCCTTTCGGCTTTTCCCTTCAAGGGGTCGCCACAGCAAATCTTTGAACTCTTTCAACAGTAGCCAAAATGGAACTGTATAGTGCCACTTAGCAGTTTTTTTTGACGACGATACTAGTGCAGCGTGTTCTACCGGAAACAAATTCCTTGTGTGTTCTACATACTTGGCAATAAAGATGATTCTGATTCTGATTCTGACCAGTGTCCTCCATCTTTAGAGGTTTGATCCGCATGTTTGTTTTAGCCAAGCTTTTACGTCGGATGCCCTTCCTGACACAACCCTCTGTATTTATCCGGGCTTGGGACCGGCACAAGAAGACATATGTCCCTTTGTGGCTACAGAACAAGCCACTCGCTCAGTGTTATGAACCATAATGGGGAGGATGCAATACACCCAAGGAACCAGACTGCTGGGCTGTTCTGCTGTCATGTGCCCCCTTTGGGTCACTAAAGCTACTCCGCTCTGTATGTATGTGAATGAGCCACATCAATGATATATTCTCTCGTTTTCCTAGCTTTTTCGTGAGGTACGCATCATGAAAACCCTCAACCATCCCAACATAGGTGAGTCACACTTAAGTGTGTCTATTGATCTTTTGGTTGTTTCATTTAATGTGCCCTTTTCATTTGTGTGCTACAGTTCAGCTTTTTGAAGTCATAGAGACGGAGAAGACTCTATATTTGATCATGGAGTACGCTAGTGGAGGTCAGTGATGCCAGCGCGCACACACTGATTGATACGTACTATTACGTTTTATTTATTTATTTATTTATTTATTTATTTATTTATATTTTAATAGCTTGAGATAGCACACTACACATATTTGCCTCAATGTCGTAGTACTCGGACAACAGGGAGATGCCACAGGGCATCCAGACTGAGCAAAGCGTAGTAGCAGAAGCAGAAAAATTAGTTACTGGCAACATTTAAAATGCTCAATTCAGACCAACTACTGTATTAGTATATGTGGATACTATGTGTCAAAGTAGCTACTCACCTTCAGTTGTTCCATGAACCACCAGATTGTGGCTTTTCTTTTTCCGCCAGATGGGTGAATATTTAAATATTACATAAACTCCAGCTGTTGGACTTAACGGAGTTTACTAATATGAAGTGTGCTCTAGTGTACTCCTGAAGAAAGGATGCATAAGGAGACTGACAGATTAGGTATTCTTTTTGTCCAACCACAAATTATTTTTTTTGTTTGTTTTTGTTTTGTGTTTGTTTTTTACAAGGTATCAAGCTAAGAGTGTCGAGTTTGTAGCTTCGAGTCTCAAAGAAGTGACAAACCATCCTCGTGTATCCCATCTTTGAAGGCAATCTATCATTATTTTAAAGGCGGTGGGGGGTGCAGCTATCAGCTGACAATTTATTATTTGTGATTTATTATCCCACAGTCTCCACTTTACTGCAGCGATTCAAACAATTTCTGGAATAAAATAAGACATCTTTACAATAATAATAATAATAATAATAATAATAATAATAATAATAGTAATAATAAATGTAGACCTTTAAAAATCAAAAAACCCTCCACTTTTGCACCCATGTTGTTGTTTTTTTCCAGAGAAGATTTACTTTGATTCTGCTGTGTTACTTTGCTGTTGTTTTTCTTTTAAAATCTGCAATCAATGTCATTGACATTCAAGCATGTCATTACTTGCAGGGGAGGTGTTTGACTACCTTGTAGCTCACGGCCGCATGAAGGAGAAAGAGGCCCGCGGCAAGTTCAGACAGGTCAGTTCCAACGTCACCCTGATTGTATTTCTGGTGAGTAAAAAAATGACATATCTACTGGCATGTACATAAAGCATGTTTTCTTGTCTTTATACAGATTGTATCAGCTGTGCACTATTGCCATCAGAAGAACATTGTTCACAGAGACTTGAAGGTGAGTGCACATATATTCATAATATTGCAATTGCAGCTCCTGTTCATATTATTTTGCAAACTTTTGGGAAATAAAAGTAACTTTTTAAAGTGGATATTAGCTTCAGATGCTTCAATAGCCCTACATTTATAAAGAACATAACATCATTTTTTTAAACAATTATAGAGTGCAGCAGTAATTTACCTATTTTTCAGAAAATCACTCGCTACTTCTCTGATTTTCTCCGCTTTATGAAGTAATGTCTGAGCAGAAACAGAATAATCATAGTTGCTATGCTATTTAGCCATTTACCTGCCGACATACGTAGCCTTTGGACGTTTATGAGCTATTTCAGATGTAAAATGTTTTTGGGACGTAATTTAACTCATTCTCTGCCAGACGTGCAAAAATGTGTCCACTCCAGTGCCAAGTTTTTTGTCATTGTCACTCGAATTCCAGGACCCACAGAATATAGAGTTTTAGGACTACATAAACATTCAATGCAGCGTAAGAAACCCTAGACTCTCTTCTTTCATCAGAAAAAGTTATTTACTAAATTATATGGGCTTGAAATGAGGGTGGCTGTCCAAAATACAATGCAATACATACATATTGGTTTATATAGCGCTTTAACAACAACTGAAGCTGGAACAAGGCGCCAACATGGAAAAAAATGGGGAAATGCTGCTCCCTTGTGGAAGGGGAAAACATTGCTAGAGGTCTGCTCAGCTCTTTATCTGCACCCAAGCAAGAAGAAACAAAACCCAAACGAATTTGGGAATGGCGCTCTATGTCATATTTTCAATTCCCGAATAAATTCGTGAATGAATTAAATCTAAATATTTGCCACTCTGACATCATCTTTTGTGCTCAACCATCCAAGGCAGAGAATCTGCTGCTGGATGCCAACTCCAACATCAAAATCGCTGACTTTGGCTTCAGCAATGAGTTCATGGCTGGCAGCAAACTGGACACCTTCTGCGGCTCACCGCCCTATGCCGCACCCGAACTTTTCCAAGGCAAGAAGTACGATGGCCCTGAGGTCGACATATGGAGCCTGGGTGTCATCCTCTACACGCTAGTCAGCGGCTCGCTGCCCTTTGACGGCCAAAACCTCAAGGTAGGTATCATTATTCTATCATTGTGAAGTATCATTGTCTCTGTGGATGACACTCATCTTGATTTGTGTTTCATTTAGGAGCTGCGTGAGCGTGTCCTGAGAGGGAAATACCGTGTGCCCTTCTACATGTCCACGGACTGCGAGGGAATCCTGCGCCGTTTCTTAGTTCTCAACCCAACCAAGCGCTGTTCACTGGAGGTGAGCGGCATCATTTGTCGTCAGAACGGGCTCTTCGTTCAATTTTATTTCAAAGTGATTTATTATTTCTCGATATGATTTATTTTACTGCATTCTGTTTATGTAAAAACATACTTTGGCAATAATTTTACTGGAATGAATTTACCAGCAAATCATGAAAGACAAATGGCTCAATGTGAGCTATGATGGGGAGGAACTAAAACCTCACAACGAACCCGAAGAAGACTTCAACGACAACATCCGCATCGGTGAGAAATCCCACGAGAACAATGAAAGCACTGATTTGACGCTTGCATGACTTTGACAATTGATGTTGCAGATGTGATGGTGGGGATGGGTTTCACCAGGGAAGAGATCCGAGATTCTCTGGTCAGTCACAAGTACAACGAGGTGACGGCCACGTACTTGCTGCTGGCACGCAAGAACGAGGCAAGTATGGGATTGAGCTTGTTTCTGTCCGATATACTCAAATTTGATGTTCCCCTAAAATTTCAATGTGTTCCAATTCATTCACGTGCAATTCACTCCAATTATGATATTCTTTACTCCAAGTACACGACGGATGGCATTCACTACAATTACGACACGATTCATGCCAACGACATGATTCACGTCAGTTGCAGTGAGTTGTAATATTATACAAACTGATTCGATGTAGGATGATATGATTCACGCCAACTACAATATGCTGCAATCCAATTCACTTCAATGACAATGTAAGATATTCCATTTGCTGCAATTATTGTACGGATCACTTTGATGTGATTCACTCCATATTATAGTTATGCAATTTCAGTATGATAAGATTCTTCTTCTTCTGCAAATTTCCCCATTGCGGGACGAATAAAGGTATTCTGATTCTGATTCTGATTCTGATTCTTGCCTTTTTTTATTTATTTTGAACTTAGCCAAACTTGGCTCTTCTATGCCGTACCGTATTTTCCGGTGTATAAGGCACACCAAAACGCCTTAATTTTCTTCAAAATACGACGCTGCACCTTTTATGTGGGTGCTTCTTATGTGAAGTAGTATTGAACCACAACAGGTCTCGTAACTACTGTAAGCAGCCACCAACTCAATTTCCCGCAGTAGAAGAAGTAATGCATAACCCCCCCTTATAATGTGGCTTGCCTTATATTTGGAAACTTTTATATATTTAGATATTATATTTGGAAAACTTTTTTCATTCATTGAAGGTGCGCCTTATGCTCCGGTGTGCCTTGTATATGGAAAAAGTTTGAAAATACCCCATTCCTTGGGGTTGTGCCTTATACATCGGAAAATACGGTACTCTATTCATACTCCCGACACAACACCTCCACAAAATGTCATTGCAGTCACTCTCTGTTGTCTCAGGCCGAAAGCACTGTGTCCCGGTCAGGCAGCAGTCTCAGCCTGGCTCGCGTTCGGCCTGGCGCCATCGTCAATGGCACCAGCAAACACTCTACATCGTCCACAGTGGCTGCGTCCTCCTCCTCAGCCTACAAGCCACAACGCAGCGTCTCCACCTATCAGCGCCAAAGACGGCACTCTGACTTCTGTATGTGACATCACATCCCCCGAAGCTTCAAACTGGCCCTAATCTGATTGCATCTTTTCTCTCGCAGGTGGTCCTGCAGCACCTGGGTCAGCGCATCCTAAGCGCAGCCCGAGTGGGCTGGGAGAAGTTTCTGGACTTAAAGAGGAAAGGCTCTCAGTCCGCAAGTCATGCAGCAATACCGTGGGTTCTCGGAGCATCCCGACGCCCTCTAGCCCAATGGTCAGCTCGGCTCACAATCCCAACAAAGCTGAGATTCCCGACAGACGGAAGGAGGCCAATTCCACCACGGTAACGTTCATACATCTATATCGTTCACTGAGTTCCATTGAGTGCATTCATCCATGTGATGAGATGAGTATCAGCCAGGAAAAATCAAGCAGCAGCCACATTAACCCAAAATGAACTCTTCAATGTATTTATATGCGGGAGTCCTCTTTTGGATTCGAGTCACATGACTTCCCCCGAGTCAGATTTCAGTTGCCGTTTTAGGATTTACTTGGCTAACAATTACGAGGGACTCAACTTACTTAACACTTGGTAGCATCAAATTGGTTGTGAAGTTTGACTACTTTGCCATAACTAGCTGGAGCGCAGCTCCTGCATCACATTTTGTGAAGTAATTGTACATATAGTTTATGAAGGTGGTCACCAGAGCATATGAAACAATCTGTGATCTCACGCTGAACTTTTTTTTGTGTAAAACAGACATGGGCTCCTGTCCAATACGGAAAGTATGTTACTCATAAGAAAAAATATTTCAGTTTCACTGTACTACAATTGCAGCTCTCATGCATGTTATTTTGAAATGTTCAGGGGAAATAACAGTAACTTTTTCGATTGGATGTGCCCTCCAGATGCATAAATTGCCTTAATATTTAAAGAAAACACCATATTTCCAGGTGTATAAGGCGCACCCAAAAGCCTTAATTTTCTTCAAAAGATGACCCTGTGTCTTATATGCAGTTGCGCCTTATATGTGAAGTAATATTGAGCCACAACAGGTCTCGCAACTACTGCCATCAGCCACCGACTCCATTTCCCCCTGTAGAAGAATTTGTGCGTAACCCCATCCTCTACTGTAACGCCTTATGATGTGGTGTGGCCTTATATTTATATATTGTATTTGGGGAAAATGTTTTCATTCGTTGAAAATGCACCTTACAGTCCAGTGCGCCTTCTATATGGAAAATGTGTGAAAATACAGTATTCATTGGGGGTGCGCCTTATACTCCAGTTCACCTTATACACTGGAAAATACCGTAACACAATTTTACTCAAGAATGTCAAATTAAAGTAACCTATTTTCACAAAATGAAACGCTACTTCTCTATTCTTCTCTGCTTTGTGAAATAATGTCTGAGTGGAAACATAGTCATGGTTGTTATGCTATTTAGCCGTTTAGCTACTTTTATTTATTTATTTATTTATTCATTCATTTTTATGAACAATGTGAAATGGATTAGTGTTTTTAATGACACGCAAGGTTGCATCAGTTGACTTTCAATTCACTTGAAATTTATTTGTCCAGAAACTCTTAATGTCAACCTTAAAGGTGTTAAGACTCACTCATAACATGCTCATTCATTCAATATGAGACTGAAGCCCACCTCTGTTGAATTGGACATATTTTGTTGTTGACGTCTCTCCCTCCCCACCTTACCCCTGCCCACCCCTCACAGAGTAATGTCGCTGCTCGTGGCATGACGCGAAGGAATACGTACGTCTGCAGCACAGACAGACACTCGTTGCAAAATGGCAAAGAAAACAGGTGAGAAGCATTTCTTTCTGATGACACGAATGGCCAATAAATATGATTAAAATCACTGTGGGACGTTACATAACATTAATTTCAGAATGAAGCACGAGCATAATAAGATTAAATGAAACGAATCAATTTGGATTACTAGTACTTGCTCTTTGAAGACTCTTGATAGTCACACAATGGAGAGCAAAGAGCAAGAAAATCAAATGAATTAATGTTTGTGATTAAGTATCAGGACGAAATTCAATTTCTAGCAGCATGCAAGATGTGTGGTGAGCACATCTGTCTCACAGTTCAGACTGTCAACGTTCTTTGTGGACCTTGGATATTTTCCATTTGTTGGCATTGGGATTTCCTCCTACTGCTCTAAATTGCAAGTGTGATGCTTGGAATCTTTATTGACCCTGGAAAAGTAAAAGCTAGTTAATATTTTGAATGAATCGAGAGTTATTTCGTAAACGACAGCGCATAATAAAATAGGAGTCAGCATTGTGTTGACAAAGTGGCAATTGGCCCAGTGCCCACATCAACGCCATGCCAACATTTGCCTTCAAGGCTTTGTCAATGTTGATGCCATGCCACACTGCTTTGATGGGGTAAGCACGTGCGAGTCCACGCACCTGCACACATTCTTTACTAAATTATTTTAACATTTGAGAAGAGTCTACCTGTGCTTATACACAAAAAAATGTCTGGGTTTGGATTTGGCGAAGAATCACTTGGCCCGTCATCCGAGATTACTTTACCCATCGATGTAAAGTGGAACCTTGACCAACGAGTTTGATTTTCTGCGACAACTCTTTTTAACTCAAATCATAAGAACAAAATGTCCAATTAATTAAACTAAGATGCAGCAGGACAAATTGTTTCAGGCAGAGCAAAAATAAAGCCTTTTGTGTATTGTTCAATGTTTAGTTTTCCTGTGTTTCTCTCGCTTGTGTTCTGATGTATTTTATTTGGAAGATTTTTACATTTACTTTCTTTCATTCACATATGCGATTTGTGTGGTGTGCGTCTCTCCGTGTGAATGCATTTCTGGTATGTAGAGCGAAATGAAAAGCAGCCACCGGGTAATATTGCAGGATAAGGTGCGCCCATGCATTCGTGCTCCATGAGAAGACGAATGCCCTCCTGGAATTCCATTCGGGCAAAAAATAAAAACATTTTTCCTCTTCTTTTTCTTCCACCCCAGTTCAATTTCCCATCGGCTGCCCCCCACTTCTCCCTCCACCCACAGCATTACTGGCGCATCCGGCCTGTCGTCCTCCTCCACCTCCACGCCCTCCTCGCGTCTCTCCCGGGGCTCCACGGCCAGGAGCACCTTCCACGGCGGGCAAATCCGAGACCGCCGGCCGCCCTTACATGTGACGCCGGCCTCGCCCACCTTGTCGCACGACGCTGGCGGTACCCTGCCTGGTACCAGGACCCCACGCGCCACCAGCAACCTGCTCAGCAAACTCACCTCCAAATTGACCCGCAGGTAAGAGGAGAAGCCGCGGGAGAAAATCATGGCGGGAAGAGGACACATCTGCTGACTCTGGACTAGCGTTGTGGCTAAATGGTCAGCACGTGAAAAACGGACATTTTTAACTGTGCCAGATGATGTTGTGCTGTGGACTGATTTTAATGACTTCTCTTAGTACATAATCTCATCCACTAACAGTCAGCTTTGCTTCTTTTTCGATTAAGCCCAGAAATTTTCCGCCTCAGGTTTGCATCTTTAGCCTCGTTTCCACCATTCACAACAATTTGCGCCATACTAGGTATAGATTTTGTCAAGCTTTTGTCGTCAGCACTTGAAAAGCAGCACATCTGAGTGTTTAGCAAGTTAATTCTATTTTAATTAAACAAAAATAAAATCCTATTAATTTATGGTCCATGTGCCTTTACTTTTGTATTGGGATTGAATTAACCTTTATTAGTCGTGCAGTGGAGAAATGATGCAGCAAAGTGAGGAAAGGAAGAAGTAGAAAAAACAAAATGCAGGACCTGCTGTAAAGTCAGCCACTCTCGCGGCGCCATCTTGAAGTCGAAAATAAAAATAATAATAATGTGACACAACACAAAGGACACAGACAGTCTTTCAATCTTTAGCACTTTCTAGGAGAGGATCAAAGCGTCCTTTTTACCAGTGAATCAGGAACGTCATGATGAAATGTGCACGTCTGCTACAAGCTAAATGTTGAAAGCAGACACGAAACTGTAGCATCCATTGATGAAAAGACTTTCTCACATCTCCTGCCCCACGTAAATCCACTTCAATTCCAAGCCGCGACAGTTCTACATGCACAACGGCGCTTTGCGCTGACGTTCCTTTCTCCTCATCGTGGGCTCCTCAAACCTTTCCGCATTAGGCTGATTTAAACATTTCTGTGTCGTGAATTTGATACATTTTATTGTAGCACAGATGAATTTATTGGTAGTGTTTTATAGATAGGAAGAGCACATTAAATTGCAATTGCATTTTAGAATGGAGGAGCGATTTCTATTGTATTTTTTTTTTAATCGCTCAGTCATAGTGTGCACAGGACAATCGTGGTTCGTTATCACTTAGTCCTCAGTCTGTTTTTGTATCTATATACCAGGGCTAGTCACATGGCAAGAAATAAGTCTCTGATAACATTCCAAGAACTCTGAGGTCCTATTTCCAGAAGGTGATCTCCAGGCATGCAAAAAAGGTTCTAATGATACCAAAGTAAGGTTTACCCTGTTGCGACGCTCCTTCGCTTTCCCTCGTCCACACTTACCCCCTGCGCTCCCAGTTTTGTTATCTTAACGTAGAAAAGTAACGATTGTGTCAAACTTTTAACTTAGTGACAAAAACCTGCCAGGGTGAACAGGACATTGGATTGGTGGGAACGAGACTTTAATGAAAGGAACCTCTCGGCAGTTTTTGTGACACGTGGTGGTGTACGTCTGATGTGGACAACTTTCTTTTTTCGATGTTTGCTTGATTGTCTAACCACGTTTGCTTCCCCTCACCAGTCACCTGCCGGTTTGCCATCCTGTCTTCTTCTTCAATCTTCTGCTTTGTTTCCTCTCACCTCCATGTTGTTTTCCTCCTCTCCTCTCCCTGCTCTGATTGTCATTCCATACCTCTTCTTCCTCTTCTTCCAGGGTCACTCTTGACCCATCTAAGCGTCAGAGTTCAAACAAATCCATGTCGGGCTGCAACCTACCGCAAGCCACAAAAACAGTTAGTAAGTTTTCCTTTCCCATCTTTTCTGGCTGCTGTGTGTCTCGCAACATGTCCATCTTTTGTCCACCTGTGTGTGTTTATCTACATGTGCCTGTCACTCAGTGGTTGGGGTTTGCTGTTTACGTATATTGGCGGTACAGTATGTGAGAATGTTGGTTTTTTTTTTATATTTAAACTTTGAAATCAGAATGTGCATCTGAGAGTGGCTGTAACCAGCAGCAACCCGAGTGTCTGTCTTCAGTGTTTGCGTGTCTGACTTACAGTTCATGTGTGTGTGTGTGTGTGGGGGGGGGGGTTAGAAGGTGGCAGCTTGTCCCCCTGTGATCCTGTGCGAGCGAGTGTCTTTGCTGTTTTAATCTCCTTTGCGCTGATGTTGCCCCAACATCTTCTGGGTTTTGTTCTGATACTGCTATTGTATTCTTTTGCTGGCCTCCCATCATGCACCTGTACTCTTCCCCTAATTTATTCAGCCTCACTTTGTCACACAACAGGTCTTTGAGGTGTCAAGATAAAATCAGTCACAACACAAATGCAGCAGAACTCATGACTGTTTTGTGTGAAGTTGTCATATTCATTGTGTGTGCTGTTTACATTTGGTCACTGTGATGGATGAATAGCCGTGTTGTGTACTTTAATCAGCATTGAAGTAGAACTTAAAGGACAACCGACGTCACTTTTTTGTTTTTTAACTGACATCAGAAAAACATTTTATAGCATCTAAAATACCCAAAACACGCAGTATGATATTTTTAGTCAAATGCAAAACACCAATAAAAATGCCTTAAAGTGTCCAAAATCTGCAAAAAAATTGAGCTGCGAATTGGGCATTTTCAAAAAGTCCCGCCCCCAGTTCGTGACGTCACGCCAAGACGTCTTGCATTGCTGGAGAATCAAAACAATGGCTTCAGATTCGGAGAATATGCTTTCTTGTTACACATCCAGTTATGAATATGATTCAAATAGTTCTGAAGAGGAAAGCATACATGTTTGCAATCGATTAAATAATTTATTTGTGTCATTTTGAGGCAACATTGGGGGGAAATCTGTCACCCAAAAAAGAGGCACAAAATGGCGACCCCCTGTGGCCACCTCCGTTTCCACATGCTTATAAATTCCTTATATGGCACTTGAACGGCCTCTTCTGGCGGCTTTTGGGTGCAACACGAGGTCCCCAGACATTAACGTGATGGATTGACGTGATGGAAGGACCACTACAATGCGTCTTTTTTTACGGTCAGGGGCGGTCCTTTAGTGACGTCACGTACGGACTCGTCACCAACTCAAAAACAAGACTTCCTGAATATTCAGCGCAAGTCTTAAAACGTAAAATATAGCTATATGCGGTGGAATCTTATTAAAATACGCTCAGTAGAAGTCATTTGAAGCCATTTTACAAATTATGGACACAACTTGTCCGGAGACGTCGGTTGTCCTTTAAACAAGGGGGTGTCTTTTTTTCATGTGCTGTTTTTCCCTTCTGGTTGTTGTCTAATGGACATTTTTTTTGTTTTCCTCTTGAGGGTCACAGACGAACCTGAGAGAATCAGCAGATCTCCGGTCACAAGGTGAGTTGTGAAAGAAATTTCGATCTAGATTTCCGTCAAATTTTTCAATGGAGCAAAAAAAGTGTTAATTTTCTTAATTAAAAAAGACATAGTTTAGGAGAAAAATATTTTGTAAATTATTATCATTTTATGGGAGAGGTCTTTTTACAAAAAAATGTATTAAGAAAAAAAAACACATATTCACAATACCAGTAATTATACTGTGGCATCCCATTTAAATTAACAAATCTATATTTAATTATACATATAGCATTATAATTAGCATACCGTTAGTGCACAACGGTGCCTTTTGTTTCTGAAAAGTTGTGTTCTTTCTCTCAGTATCCCAGGTTAACAGCAGCAGGTAATGTTAGCCTAGTTAGCCGTGCTGTGGTTGCTCGTGTTTGACCATTCCGTTAAAAAAAAAAGCTGACAATTCTATTTGCACAGCATGGACATCCTTTTTCACCCTCTTTCAATTTGTGATGTATAAAGTAATCATTCGCTAAAGTTACATTTTTCATTGTACTGTATTGTATATAAAAAATAATTCAGCGCAAAATGTATTTCAGCACATGTAGCATCTACAACAATCCTGATACTATGTATACAGTAATACCTCGGTTTTCGACCATCATCATTCCAGAAACCTGTTTGAAAACCGAAACAGCATTTTCCATTATAATAAATGTAAAAAAATATATATCTGTTGCAAGTCTAGAAAAAATGTAAATCACTTTTTTACTATTTTACAGCATCAACTGAATAAACATGTAATAATATTGCATGTCATTTGTAAAATACTATAAAAACAAACTACCTGTAATATGTTTTATTTTCACCGATTTTACCATGAACATTCAGTCCGATTTTCAGTGATCTCAACCAGACATGTCTGCTTTTTTAATTGCGATTGAGCAATACAAACAACATCAAGTCAATGGAACACTACATGAGGATAATGTCCGATTTGCAGAGATCTCAGCCAAACACGCCTGCCTCTTCGTTTAAAAAAAAGCTTTATTCAACAATATTAATGCGTCACAATGAGGAAGGCACGACACGAGGATGTGACGTATAAGGATGTGACGGATAAGGAGGAAGAGGGTAGTCGAGTGGCGCATTCCGTTGTGCTCAATTTGGGCATAAAAAACTCAATTTTTGGTTGAAAACCGAATTGGACGAGAACCGAGATGTTCGAAAACCGAGGTTTGACCGTGTATGTGTATATATTAAGATATATTTATGCACGCACACACGCAAAGATTTTAAATATACATAAAATATGAAATACATTAACATTGTTTTTATAACACAAGTCTTAGTGCAAGTTCTGTCTAGTTGTCAGCAATTAATGACCAAAAGCTCTTAATTCGTATATACATAAAGAGAAATTGTATTCAAATGGAGCTAATTTGTGACAATAATCTATTTTTCCTCTTCCTTTCTCCGCATCAAACTCATCCAAACTCACCACTCACTCACTTCTATAAATCCCCTCCTCTCTCTTCCACCGCACACATTTGATTCAGTCGCCATATATCTGGGCATCAGAAAGCGGCAGAGCCCAGGACCCCCCGAAGCGGCTGGGATGTAAGGGTCCGCAGCCCCCGCGACCCGGCCGAAGTGGTCCTGGCTCTGCGGGAGGCGGCCCAGGGCTGCGGCTGCCAAGTCCATCTGGCGGGTCCCTTCC